>NC_056602.1:22046683-22355849 GCF_018340385.1 Cyprinus carpio | reverse complement strand
GCATAATAAGCATACTGACATCATCCATAGCAACGAGGTCAACCCCGCCCTTGTTCTTAGTTTAAGACCTCTCTCTGTTCCTTTGTAAAAGTTTGTCTCAGCAGCTTTGTGAATAGGTTTTAAGAGAAAACTCTTAGCAAAAACTTTTACTGCTATTTATTTAGGAGAACTCTTAGTGGTCAGATAAAATGTTTTGTAAATACGGGCCCTGAATTATAAACATTGGGCGCTGTTAGTAATGCTACACTGCCCTCTTATGTTAAATAATGGTATTGCAAGACTTGCAAAGACAAATACACACGTTTTAAAATTCACTCAGAGTAACCGGTTATCAAAAAGCTGGTAGGAAAAGTAATACGTTCAATACGGTCCAAAGCTATGGCGGCTTAAAAATAGCTTTCCTGATGATGTGTCTACTCAGGTGACTTTTGAGTATGTGATAGTGGAGCCGGCTTCAGTGAGGAGCTTTGATAAGGTGTGGCTGTGGCGTCATGCTCGGTTTGAGAGATCCAGACTGCTCGCGGTGCCAGTGGCGTTGGTTGCTGGTCTTGTCTTTGCTTTCCTCAGCTGTCTACATATTTGGTGAGTCACGTGTGAATAAACAGTAAATACCAATAAAGCAACAATGTGACAAAATCAACCTGTATAATCATCACCTGGGTAGTAACGAAACTGGTTATATAATCAGACTACATTATACCATGATTATTTATTTACACAATTTAGTTAATGTTAACAATTAATATCCTAACCTTTTGTTAAACGTTTTATTGTTAAACCTGTGCACACAAGCGGAAAAGGGATGTAATAATGTCTTTTCTCCATATTACTCAGATAACACAGTATTTTAAAATGTTTTCAGTGGTTAGTAACATTTCAAATCATGTTTGCAATGTAGCTATTTTCTTTTAAGCCTGTCAAAAAATTAAACTGGCAGTGTTAGTTTGCTGTGAATTTATGTTTTTCCCTAATGTCAGTTTTCTAAATTTCAGTAAATATCCTTTAAAACTCATAAGTGTGATGTTTTTCAGTGTTACAGCAAATACTAACAGCAAGGTACATTAGTGTTAGTATTTTTTAAGTTTTTCTTGAAAAAAATGTGAATTAAATATATTTTGTGGAATATATTTTTCTTTGTCAAAATAGTACAAGATTATTACTGTGATATCTAGTCACTACAAATTTTGTCATGTAATTATGTTAAAAAAACAGTTTGTATATTTCATTATGTATTGTATTAAACTAGTTAATGTTATCATTATGTAGTATACTATTATTTACTTGTGAGAGCTGATTAAATAGTTTAAGAGCATTTACACTATTAAATTTTTTGTTTAGAAGGTTTGAGATCATTCAAGCTTAAATCATTTGAGATAGAAAAGACTATTCCCTCTGTGATTCATCGTTAGATCCTTCAAGCTTAAATCATTTGAGGTGACTATAAGTCTGTGTGTGATTTAGTATGGTGTAGTTTTTTAAGTTTCTGTTTTTGTTTAGTGCACTTAAAATTGCAAGGTTTGTCAATACAGTTGCCATATCTGACACCAAAGCACAGCCAAGAAAATGTAGTCAGCTGTGTCAAAATCTAGACTGAATTCTAAAAGAAGACCAGAAAGCTTATGATGACTTATCTGCTTTCTCTCCTTTTTAGGCTGTACTGTAGTTCCCAGTGTGCAGATTTTGGTCATTAACCTGCACTGGATAAAGGTGGTTTGGCATAATGTGCTGGATATTGCAATCTCACCCTTCTTCAGAAGTTTTGGGGAGTGCTGTGGATTCATCAGAATCAGTTTGGAAAAATATTAACCGCATTTCAGAACTAAAAAATCTGCTTTGAAAGCTAAGGGGATTCTTAAAATGACATCATGTACATCATATACAAGTAAATGTGTCTTCAGTTTCATATGATTTTCGATATGCAATTGCGGCATATTTGAAACCTACTTGTTTAAATTGAGGGCTTTTTTTATATATAATTTCATAATTTTTCATCATGCCAAAGTACAGAGTACTTATCTTGGCAATATAAATAGAGTTGTACTGATCACTTGTAATGTAGGATAAGATTTTTTTATTATTATTATTTAATCTTTTTGTAATACAGAAGTTGTAAATTGACTAATGAATATGTAAGGCTTACTAAGATATTAATAGTAATAGATATGATAAATATAATAATATAGGCAGTAATAATAAAATAACATCTAACAATTTATACTGATTTATAATGATTCATAATTTATGATTTATAATTCCAATACTGAATACTTGCCATGCATTTGCTAAAAATATAATAACAAAATACATTTATGAAATGGACTAACAATAACAATTTGAAAGAGCATCATATGATCTTTTTTAGGCATTTAATTTAATTTATAATTTTTAACAATAACTTGATGATACTGAATATTTGCCATGAATTTGCTAAAACAAAATACATTTATGAAATGGACTGACAATAACTATTTGAAAAAGCATCATGGTCTTTTTTGGCATTTAATTTCATTTATAATTTTTTTTAACAATTACTTGACACTGAACATTTGTCATATCTTTGCTTAAACAAAAATACATATATGAAATAGTCGAATAATAACTATTTGAAAAAGTATCATATGGTCTTTTTGGGGGGGGGGATTTCATTTCATTTAGAATTGTTAATGATAACTTGATACTATTATATTTAAATACTAATACAAAATACTAATATTTGACATGTATTTGCTAAAACTTTTATTTATTTACTTTTTTTATTAAAATAGCCTAACATTTAAAAAACATCATATGGCTTTTTGTGCCTTTCATTTATTTTTTTGTGATTACAGTATATACGTTAGAACTACATTATTCCTCTGAATATTAGAATATTAAATTAAAGTTGAGTAAATTGTGCAAATATTTTTGTTGTTGTAAACACTTTAAGTAGAATAAAGGAATTGTGTCTAGCAAAACTCAAAGACAGCAGGAGTTGTACACCATGTAAGCATACACATTCATAGATGACAATTTTAGACCGGGGTGAAAATGGGATGAATGATATTATGAGTGTGCATGCTCTGATTGACAGTTACATGACTAAAGAAGACTATCATTCTCTATGCTGGCCTTTTCAACAGATGCACGATCAGTCTCGAAAAGGCACATTTGCATACCAATGATGCTTGCATTCATCTCGTCTACTTTCTTTGTCACCTTTTTAATAGTAGTCATCATTTGTACCATACACTTTATGAGATATTATGTATAAAGATGAGCCAGTGCAATTCACTGGTTCAAACTTGAGACACCAAAATTGCTGGTAGAGGTGATAAATGAGCATTGCCGACATTCCTCCAAGCATTTAAGAATGAATAAAATAAAAACAATATGTCTCATGAGGAAAAAGCTGGAGAGTTTGTGAATAGGTTTCACCTAATCACCTGCTTTAGAAACAGTGGTGATTTTTCAGCTTTGGCTGCTGAAAACAAATACTTTTAACTATCTTTTCAAGCATGAGGTTTGCATATCAGTACAGCAGCCAGCTTCTAATTTTGGCTCGCATGTTTAAATATTCTTCCGCTTCAAATTTCACTCTGGATTTAAATGAGTACTTGTTAATGTAGTCAAGAGTAGAGTCGCCTGTGGATCTATGCTAAGTAAAGACAAGGATGATTCACTCCCTACTGTTCTAAACGGTCCCACTGATATAAACAGTAGACAGGCATATCTGGGTGGGGTATTTTTGTGCCTCTCTCCCTCAGGACCTGAACCCATCCCAGCTCACAGAACATTGAGAATATTTCTCTAATTAGCAGAAAGAAATACCACACACACCTATGGCACATTTACAGCCCCCTGTTCCTAGTTTTGGCACATCTGAGTAAAGAATGTTCAAAACCCCTTTTTATTATCTTCTAGTAGTGTAATTCATTATAAAAAGAGTAGTCATAATGAAAAGTGATGCATGGTAACTGCATAGTTACACAAAAGCTGAAATTACACAATTAGTGGTTATTAAATAAATAACAAAAAACAAAACAAAAAAAACATCAGTTTTAAGCAGTAAATCTTATCCTCAATGAAACCCTGAAAAGTTTGCAAAAAAATTAATTAGTTTTGTTTTTTATCTCATTCCAAGAGCATAATACACATCTTTCTGTCTTGTTTAGCAAGACAATATTTTTGTTTTGTTTTGTTTTGTTTTTTATTTTGGAGATCTGGAGATTTTGCAAATAATCAAATTTTTTTACGATTTTAAGGCAACATTTGAAGTATGTGCTAGACATTATTTGAATAGAACAGCATATTTATTGTTAACTAAATTTAAAACCATAAAACATGTTTATGTGAAATACAATAAATGTTAACTGAAATTAAAATATTAAAAAATATTTTATTTCAGCTACTGACTAAGGCTTTTTATTTAAGCTTAAACTAAAACAGTATCTCAATGCTAAAATAAAACTAAAACAGAATAGCTTAATGCACCTAATATTAATGCTTTGAAAATGGCACTCTGTATTGTAAAAAGTATTATACTTCTGACTTGACTTGAGCCTTTGGGCATCAATTTTCAGAGCAACACTTCACAGTGGAAATTCATGCCACTGTGCAACTCCTGCCTGTCTGACCCTGCAGCCGTGTGTGAAATGTGACACGGCCCTTGGTTTCCCTTCAAGAGGATCTTTTATCAAGTGTGTGAGTTATGGACTGGGGAGTATGGGCTGTGCGGGGCAGAATAGGTAATGGGTGGGGGTAGAGGAGGGGTAACATACAGTAGGGTGAGACAGTCAGCGTGAGTGAGAGAGAGACAGGACCCTTCTTTAGACAGGAGCCCCAGCCAGTGCAGCTGTCCCTAGCATTCCAGGCGTGTCGTCAGTCCACAGATTGGAGAATTAAAAGGGACTAGGGACTGTGGGGCCATTCTGACACTTTTCCTTTGGTCGCTGACTTAGTTTGCTTTACTTTTCTTCCTTCGGACACTTCTGCATTACATCTATCCCACTCTGTCCAGTCTTGGGCCAGAGGCCCCCAATATGGCGGACCAGTATAGCACCAATGAGGAGAAAATCCTGAAAGATAGTCACACCAAGGAGATTGATTTGATCAACAGGGACCCTAAGCAGATCAATGAAGATGTTGTGAAGGTATGTGTCATTTTTTTGGTTTTACAGTAGTTCTAGTGTAACAAAATTTGGCACTGAAACCTCAATGACAATTTCAGCTGAAATGTCATTTAAACAAAAGAGAACTTTGAAAGTATTTGTATAAGGTGATAGCTTGTGCAAAATAAAACTTATTTTAAACTTGAATTTTTTTTTTGCCCACATAGCATTTATTTGAGAGAAATATGTACATATAACTTTATAAGAAACTGATAAAGCCTGCAAACTATTCACTAACTTCCTAAATGGTGGAATCGATATGAGTGGACTGGCGATCTGGTCCTTGGAGACGGACATGCTTGCGTGTGAGCTGCACAACACTTTATGCTGTAGCTACAAGGCATGACCCAAAAATAGCACTAAACCTACTTCATCTGGCAGGACAGGCCATACTCTCAGTATTTATAGAAGGAGGTAAAAGGGTGTGTCAGACAGCAAAATGTATTGCTTCTTCCCATGTGTTTTAATAATTCACTAGATTGGTAGGGGAAATTGTGAAATGAATTTAATTTTGACTATTGATCAACGTCGAAATAATAAATTAAAGTCTGGTATTCTCTCTGTTGAATGTCAGTGTAAGAGCACTGTAATGGTCAGCAACACTATTATTACAATAGGTCTTGGTGATACTACGTTTACAAGAAATATGAATAATACATAGGTGAGAATAGGTGAGAAATAGCTATATTGCTCACTGCATTTTTATTTGATTAAAAATATAGTAAAAGCAGTAATATTGGGAAATACTACTACAATACTATTACAATTCTGTTTTCTATTTGAATATATTTTAAAATGTAATTTACTCCTGTGGTTGTGAAGTTGAATTTTCAGCAGCCATTATTTCAATCTTCAGGATCACATGATCCTTCAGAAATCATACCAATATGCTGATTTGGTTCTCAAAAATACTTATTATTATCAGCGTTGAAAGTTTTGCTGCTTTATATTTTATTTATATATTTTTTGAAAACCATGATACAGAATACAAAGTTCAGAATTTTTTGTAACAATGTAAAAGTATTTACTGGTACTTTTTCTTAATTTAATGCATCCCTGCTAAATAAAAGTATTAATTTCATACTTATTTATTTGTATTTTTTTATGTTGTCAGTGCTACTTGTCTTAACTACATTTTGCATATTTACCAAAGATCATATTTTTATTTCAGCACTTACTGTATATAGATGTTACATATAAATTTGAAATAACTTTCTGAAATATGTCCTTCTAAATACTCTCTAGTTGTTATGAGATTGAAGCAAAAATAAACAAGGTGTCAGACTGCCTTCCACTGATGGGTGATTTCAAATTTCACTGTTTAGAGTATTAATCATCATCCATTTTAGGAGCACAAACAGAAGAGAACCCATACCACATGCTTGCCAAATCACTGACACTGACTATTGATTGCACAATATACTAAGCAGGTTTTGGCAACAAATCCCTGCCCTGTTGAAATACCAACACAAGCATGGCAGCTGGTTGAGCTGGTTTAAGCTGGTCCAGGAGCTAGCTGCTCAACTAGGACCAGCACATGACCAGCTTAAACCAGCTCAAACCTGCCATGCTTCAAAACATATCTAACTAGCATATGCTGTCTGTTTTAATAGGGTGGTTTGTGGAAATTTGTACTAACCAGCAAATTTCACCATGTCTTTTTTCCTCCAATAATTCAAGGTGGATTTTGAGGATGTGATAGCCGAGCCTGATGGCACCCACAGTATGGATGGAGTGTGGAAGGCCAGCTACACCACCTTCACCGTCTCCAAGTACTGGTGCTACCGTGTGCTGTCGGCCATCTTTGGCATCCCAGTGGCGCTGCTGTGGGGCTTCTGTTTTGCCTGCATCTCCTTTTGTCACATTTGGGCAGTCATGCCCTGCATTAAGAGCTATCTGATCGAGACCCAGTGCCTGAGTCGAATCTACTCTATCTGCATCCATACCTTCTGTGACCCCTTGTTTGAAGCTCTAGGAAAAATCTTCAGCAGTGTACGGGTGGCGTTACGCAAAGAGGTTTAGATTTCTTAGACAAGTCCAGGTTTACATGTTCAGTCCTTGGAGGAAAAAGTTTTAATTTACAAATATCTAATTTTGGAGTGTGGATTTTGAGGTCCCTAAAAATGAAACGACTACATGAATAATAGAATGCCCCTATGCAGTGTTTTGTATGTTCTCAGTTTATGTTAGAGGCTTTGGGAGCAATTCAGGATTAGGCCACCTACTTTTTCAGAGAGACAAAAGGCCTCTCTGACCGACAATGGAGAATAAGTCTTATCTGATATCATGTGGTTTTTCTCTTTAAGTTTGACAGATTTAAAATGGAATGTTGCTGAGTGTGGTATTTTTATCATGACAATGTCAGATATATTCTGTACAACTACTAATTAAAAATTTAAGTGTAAATAACAATGGTTTGAATTGTGTTTTATTGTTATATATAGGCCTATATAGTTTTTTCTTTTCTTTTCTTTTCTTGATTTTCCACACTACAACAATTAATTAAACATGAAATTCTATGTCCCCGATTCTGTCACTGAATACATTTAATAAATTTTATGTCTTTAAACTGATGCCATGAATTTATGTACTAAAACACTTTCATGAAACACTTTTCGCTTTTCCCTTAATAAATACCAAATGGTTCAGAAAAAAAAATATGACTTTGCAATTCGATCTATTTGCTTTCAACTCCTCACTTTAGTTAGCTTATTATACTCCACTTTTCAACACATTTCCTCACAGTTAGACATATCAACACACAATTTATTTCAATAAATAAAAGCTACAGCTACACAGAGTGAATGTAAATAAGCAGTATATTTTCCAGAAAGAAAAATCAGTAGCTTTTTAAATGGGAAAGTAACAAGCATTCAGTGAATAGCGTATTTAAACCTTATAAAATAAATATTTTCTGGTGTTAATACTGCCTTTATCATTTGCTTTATCCTTCTCATCTTGCAGCACTCATAAACAATTATGTGAAATTCACTTGTCCTTTTGTAAACGTGTTTTCTTTAGAATATTTTATAAAGCTGAAGCAACAAACATAGGCTGAATTCAAAGTTTTAAGAGCTATATTAAGCAAAATATGTAACTGGAATAAACATCGATTACAAACACTCTCTCTTACAAGACAACCATAAAAGTGAAGGAGTAAACAATCAGTCCTTCACTTTTTAAAAAAAAATAAATAAATCGGGTGTTTGCCATGATTGATTACCATGATGGACTGCAGAAACATTTTGCAAAGAGATGTGGTCCTTTGGGCATGACAGTAAAGTTCACATGTAAAATGATAAAGAGCAGTGATAACAACATAACCATGTATGTGCCAAAAATGAAAAGTGCTTGGGTTTCTCAAAACAAACAAAAGTACTCTCTTTTGACAAGTCAAGTTCATTAAAAAGAGCAACTGGCCATGTTTCTCATTAGGTTTCAGAAGAAACACTTCATGTGTCATCAACATCTTGTTTTCATCTGTGTGTTGTTAACCTCTTGATCTCAAACCCATATGCGAACTGTTTTGTGTAGTGAGTGACAGTTGCTTCCTCATAACCAATAAAATGATATAACCTGCTCTCATCTTCAATACAATATATGTCAAACTTGATTTTGACTTTTCTCTTGATTTGACTTTTCACTGCTTTTTTCAGGAAGAGGAGCCTTGAGGACGAGTACTGTAAATAATGAAAGTTTCATTTTTGGATAAACTATCCCTTTACGGTTGACTGGTTTTTGCATGTTTACATCATATCAGGGCTATTTACACTTGGACACTCTAAGACACACTTAAGAGCGACAGATATCCGATCTGGCGCTTTGAGACTCGGCCAAGTGTAAATCCATCTGGCTCTTCAGGCCACATATACAAACTTTGCTCCTCCTAAACATATCTATGTCAGCGTATGGAGGTTTTGTGAGCCCCAAACAGAATGTGGCACATTAACGTTGTTATCTTTTGTACCACAATCGTCAAAGCGAATTCAGCCACGTCCTGTTTTTATGAGCCACATCAAGTGCAGCCAATTTTGGTGCCCAGCACCAAGACACATTTATGTGGCCAAAGTGAATGCGCATGCACAATCAGATAACAATTCAAACGATGTGTGACTAAATGTAAACAGACCCATAAACACAATCTGGAATCGAATGACATTCCTTCTGTAATGTCTAGAAACACAATACATAGATTACTGCTGCTCAAGGTCATCAGAGATAAGGAAACGAAGTAGAGTAATGAAAATGACATTCTGAATAATTCCCAACCGAAAACACAGCTGAAACAAACTGATGGTGACATTTGCAGTCTTGTGTGGGTTTATATTTTAGCTTTCCTGTCTGGATTTCAAAAATATGAAAAATTGGCTTTGAGTTATTTCTGGTTTATGTGACAGAGGTCTGGGTGATACTCCGCTGGCTGCTGGTACTTTTGATGACGTAGGTGGAGGAGTTGCTCTTACGGGAATCTTGCTCTGGATCACAGCGGCACTGAGAGGATTTCAGATAGAGTGTGGAGCAGCACAGCAGGTTCTGCTTCAGGTCATGAAAGAGATGCCCAGCAAAAAACATGTAGATCCAGGGGTTACAGCAGCTGTTCAGACTGGCCAGCAACATGGAAATGATGAAGGGCATCGCTGTGGACGATAAGAAGGCAGCTTTAAATATACAATGAAAAGATCTGAACATTGTACTTCAACTGTGTGGTCTTGTTTTAACCTGATTCAATATTCTGCATCATCTGTGCTTTTAAAATCTTGTGTCTAATGATAAATAATTACACATTTCACCTTTAAAAGCCAAAAGTCAACAATTTTCACTACACTCAAATTCCTAGTAAATTTCACAAACAACTACAAACAGCAAGCAACACGCTGAATCAAATGTGAAATTCTATAGTAGAGAAACTGGTTAACACTTTACTTAAAGCCTTAATATATAATGCATTATAAAGGGTTAATAAAGGGTATAATGCATTTTAAATATTCATAATGTGTGTTGTAATACTTTATTTTGTTGTATAAAATTATAACCAAATTTAAAATGCATAGTGTACAATGCATTATAGGTGTATTACAAGGCATAATTAATGCATTAGAACTGCTTTTATTATTCATTATACATAAAGGCTTTAAGTAAAGTGTTACCGAAAATTGAAATTGTAATTTATTTTAAAACATACTACAATATTGTTGTTTTTTTTTTTTTACATTTTTACAATGCATGAATATGGTTTAGCTACATTCAAATTATTTTATTCATTTGCATTTTACACAAGCACAAAGGTAAAACTAAAAATGTAATATTTGTATGTGATCTTGATTCCATAAGAGTGACATTTACATTAGTTCAAAATGATGTGAAAGATATACTGTCAAAGTTTTTTCAAGGTTCTAAATAAAACAATTATTGGAGTACAATTTACAAGATTATGCTATTTCAGTCTTCCAAATTTCAAGTTTAATTTAATGTGTTGCTGTTTATCTGTAATTATTTGTGAAATTTAACAGTTTCTAATTGAAAAGTGTTTCAAAGTACTGTAAATCCTACACCATTTTTTTAAGAATAAGATAGTGTCCTGTATTTAACTTCTCACTGAGCATTTCCTCATACTGTATCTGATATTATATTGCACCTCAAATATGAATAAACAACTGGGAAGATGAAAACATATTACTGGGCAGACATTACACACTACTTCAACAGTCATTTGTAAATCAACCAATTTATTTTGGCTATAGTATCTTGATAAGGATCTGTGCCACTGTGGTGTTTATTATTAAAAGTCTAGAAACGGGGAAGAAAGAGGAAAAGCTTAATTTAGCACAGTGTCCCAAGCTTTGACATGCTTTATCACTCCCTACAATCTATGCATACACAATGTGGCATTAAAAATAAATTGGTATGAGAAGCATGACGTGAGACAACTTCTTTATTATAAAAACAGTGTTGGTGGACTGTGGTGTAAACAGTAGAATCTGTCACTGAGCTTCTTTAAGATCTTTTACAAACAAGACAAATTTAGACAGAATAAACAACATGTTGTTTGCTAGCTTATAACAATGCTGAAAGATCTGTTAAGCCAGAAAGCAGGAGACGATTGACTGAGATAAACTCGTTTTGCTTCTATTGTGTTTGGGAATCATGGGAAAGAGGTTTTTTCAGGCATGAATAGAAAAGAAAACCCCCTTTAACCCTTTTTTTATATACATAAAATGGTGGCAGCAACAGGACACACCACTGTTCAAAAGTGTGGGATTGTAAGATTTAATAAAAAAAAAAAAAATATATATATATATATATATATATATATATATATATATATATATATATATATATATATATATATATATATATATATATATATATATATATATATACATATATATATATATATATATATATATATATATATATATATAATATATATATATATATATATATACATATATATATATATATACATATATATATATATACATACACACATATACACATACACACCATATATATATATATATATATATATATATATTTATACACAATAGTATACATGTGTGTGTGTGTGTGTGTGTGTGTGTGTGTGTGTGTGTGTGTGTATGTATGCATCAAAAATGTCTCAAGTATGCCTTGTAATGAAGCTAAGACAAAAGCTAAGACAAAAATGGACAATTTATGTTCAGAGATTTACACTTGAGAAAAAATATATACAGAACCTGCAACTCAAAACACATTGCAACATGTTTTGAATTAGCATTAGAATACGTACATGATTTTGCAATGCATGGCAACATGGGTGGTCCTTAAATACTATTGTTAGTGTGCAAAGAGGAAATGAGAACCAGGTGATAGTAATCTCAAGTCTCATTAGTATTCTGGTGGTGAGGTGACTGTGTACTGAGATTAAACGTGACATGCCTTTTGCGGTCTAACATATATGGGCTATTTATTTTATTTTCTTTTTTTTTTTTTCTCTAGATGACCTCACTGTGACAAAAGGATGATGCATGAGGGTAAGAAAAGAAAAATCCGATACATGAACCCATCTGAGCTCCCCCGAAATCTTTCTGAATGTAAATGCACTGCAGTGTACAAAAAGACCTGACTGTGTCAGGAATAGACAAACAACCAAATGGTTGGGCTACGTTGGGGAAAAAAAAATTAGTGGAAAAAGCATCCAAAGGAAGAAATATCTTGGAAATCAATGCTGTCTTTTTTCTTTCCAACCTTACAGTACACCAGAGACTCTACAGCAGAGCAAAAGGGAATTGGAGCAAACAGTAGAAGGTGAGAGCATTTTAGAATATAGCTTATAAACTATTAAACCACACATTTATGTGCATTCACACGGGTCTGAATATGGAGATTGTTGGGAATTCTTTGCCAACATTCAACAAACAAACAACCATACCCATCACAGCAGAAAAGCCAACTTGGTAATTATAAATAATAGGCCTATACAATGATCAAAAAAAGTTCAAGACCCAAACAAGTTGACAAGAACTTGTCCAATGTGTTTCTGTGGTCATCCGCATGTAATCTACAGACAAAAAGTTTCTGGGTTTGATCCTTTAGTCTCTCAGAGAAAAGGAAATTGAATTTAGAAATGAAGGAGTAAGCAACAAACCCAGATGGGGCTTCGGTCAAGTGTATTGCTTTTCTGTTTGCTACCTCCTATTTGTGCTGAGCTCACAGGCATCAGAGAAAACTGGGCAAGCACATTTCTGTACAATTGGCAGTTGGATCAATGAACAGAGAGAGAAGGAAAGAGAATATTCTTTAATATGAAGCTCTGAAAAAGATAGGCTGCAAAATATAAAAACAAGTGCTTTAGATATTCAGCCACTTCAAGTAAGATTCACAGAACATTTTAGATGGATGCAAAGATCTACTTTAGCACATTTAACCCCCATTAAGTTAAAACTATCACAAGATTATGATACTTGATTGGTCTTAAAATACACTCGTTCAAAGGTTTGGGGTCAATATTAGAAGTTTCTTATGCTCACCAAGACTGCATTTATTTTGACAAATATAGTAAAAATAGTAATATTGTGCAATATTACCAACTGTTTTTTTTTTTTTATATAAATTATAAAATAGAATTTATTTCTGTGACGTAAAGCTAAATTTTCTGCAGCCATTACTCCAGTCTTCAGTGTAACATGATCTTTCAGAATACATTTTAATATACTGATTTGGTGCTCATTAAACATTATCCCCGTTATTACAAATGTAATGTTGTGCTTGTTAATTTATCTTTTTCTTTTTTCTTTTCTTTTCTGTTCTTCTCTTTTTTTTTTTTTTTTTTTTTTTTTTTTGGAAATGGTAATTTTCTTTAAGGATTCTTTCCAAAGTTTCATGGAAAGGATTAAATAATTTATATGAAATATATATTTTTCTGACTCTGTGAAAGTCTTTAATTTTGATCTATTAAATGCATACTTCCTGAATAAAATTATTTATATATATTTATATATATATATATATATATATATATATATATATATATATATATATATATATATATATAAAAACATACTGACCCCAAAGAAAGGTGTTGTTTAATTAAAGATAAAATGTCTATTCAACTCAGTTCATTTTGGGAGCCCTACAGGTCAGCGAGTGTCATTTGTCCAAATGTTCATCTGATTTTGAGATTTCTGCAAAGATTTTCACGGTTCAAAAAAGGTGAAAGGCTTAGTGGAAAGTTTTTTTTTTTTTTTTTTTTTTTACTCTTGTAATTCAAGTAAGTGTCATAGAGATGAGAACATAACTAGTAGCCAAACCCGCGATGACATTGCCAAACCCAACATTAGTCTCAAAATAAAGCAACCATGCATAATTTAATCTGGAAGACGCCGTTTTTCAGCTGTCATTTATTTCTTATTAGTCCTGCAGCTAAGCTTTGAGCACATCAGATCATCAGTGTTTTAAAACTCATCCTTTGGTCTCAGCCAGAAGAAACAGCTCTTATTTCACACATTCGGGGAAATGTCATTAGTAACTGCATTCCACTATGACTGTGTCAGCCACTGTTGATGCATAAATCTGTGCAGTAATGTCCGAATATTTAGACTGTGTGAATGTTTTGCTGAACTTGCGATGATGTGTGGATATTTTGTATGATGGAGGTCATGACACGAGTGAGTATCTCACACTCTCTTTCCTCTGGGTCTGATAATATTTAATCTTTGTCTCTGAAGTGTGTGACACGTGACCTCACCTTAATCTCTTTATTGCTGCAAGACAAACATGGTAAAACTCATGGCAAGAACATTGTTCAATGACATTTTCTTTCAAAACACACAAGAGAAGCTATTCAGTAACAGTTGGTTTGGTAAGCTGATAAGATTTAGGGTTTCTTAATGTCTCTTGTCTACTGAAAACCTGGACTTTTGTGTGCACATAAAAAACAAAATGACTTTGTATAACAGTTTGTCGAGCCCATGATTTCATCATATGTAATATACTATTGTCATAGTTAAATAATTCTTTCATATGTTCAAAACAACAGTTATTTAGCATCAATTCTCCCTTGGTTTGTTTAGGTTGGTGATTTCTCATACTGCAGACGGTCAGGATTTAAGTGGTGCAGCTCTGCTGAATATTAATGTTTCCCCGAGGCTGGTCTTTATGGCTCTGCCGTTTTTAGCGGACTACATCTGTAGTGATTTAAAAGTAAGATGCCCATCCCAGCAATTCTAGTTCTGTACTGCTAGAGCCTTCTTATCTGAAGAATTGCAATAAATCAAAGCTAGCTTCTTTTCTCGAGTCTTTGAAAGAACACAATGTCACCGTCAGAAACCATCTCACATGATTCTGAAAACTCATTAGGCTACCTTGTTCAAATCTTATGTGTATGACCAAGCTGATAACTGTATTTTCAACTGCCTAGCCTATACTGCAAATAGCTATCCATGTTCAGATATGTTAGCTGAAAATACATCATTCTAGAAAAAGTGAAAGGGGGAGCATTATGACATCCGTTTAGCTAGTACAGGGCTGAAAACACTATAAGACCTAGAACCTTATGTTTTTAAAATACACAGGCTTCGGGTTTCATGTTTGAGGTATGACTGATGTAATTTGTCTTGGAACAAAATAAAGTCTCTTTAATTGAAGTTACACAGATTATTTTGCTCATTAATTGAAAACCGCTACCCCTGAGGGAAACTTCAAGTGAACTCATTACAAACAGCCTTTTGGGTCGGCCTACAGACTGACTTCATTACTGACCCTACTGTATAGGATATCTAGATTTTAATTAGAGAGGTACTTTAATATACGTTTCCCAATAATAAGGCTATTGTTAAGTTGTTTCTATAACTATTTTTCATTTATTGACTGATCCTGGACCCTTTCCCCCTATTTACACGTAAACATTGCCATCATGATTTTATGAAAATTAAGAAGTTTTAAACAATGTTGCTATTTATTATTGTTTTTTCCATTGAAAAGTTGCATATTATAAAACAATATCACTGGCTGACTATGTGTTTTGAAATGGCTATTTCATAAAATTTTTGTGTCCGTTACAACTTTAACTTTAAAGATATGACTATTTTTTGTTTTTATTTTTTTTTTTTTTTATTTCTTAATTGAAAACATTGGCTGGTTGACTTTTCCATTTGAGACATAACATTGTTAGATTCAGATGGTAACTATCAAACATTAGTTGGGTGTCCACTTCAGAGATAATCACTATATTTATAATGAAACATCATATATCATATATGATATTAATCATATGATATAATAAAATGTCATGTTTATTGTTACTACTGTATTTTAAACTATTTGGCGTGGGGATCTCCTTCAATGCTTTTGTAATCTTTACTTTTTTTGTTTCCTTAATCTCTAAAATGAACATTTTAAAGAATCTCATTTTATTGAAAAAATAATTAAGAAAAATAGAATAAATTATTTTATTTCTCAGACTTTGCTAAAGTGTTTGTATTAACTTGGATATTATTCAAAACATTACTTTAACTCAAGTATTTGTATAAATATTTTGTGCCTTTTACACTGTGTGTGGTATAAAAGGCCCACCTGGTCACCTCAAACATGTATAAGATTTTAAACAAAACAATCCACATTTATGATTTATTTTGCACACAAAATCTGTTTCTCCATCAATGTTATATATATAACATATTTGAAAAGCACATATGTGTGTGTGTGTGTATCCATATATGTCTTAAGATATATATTTAAAAAGCAAGTAAATTCCAGGATAATATAGCAAGTAATCCAGGGCAAAAAACTAAAGGAAAACCAAAATATTAATGGAATCTAAAATCCCCCGACTAACCAATTATTAATAGAGTTTACCTAAAGGATGCCACATACTACATAGGTTTAAAGTTAACATTGAGCCCCGTGTCCAAAATCTATTTTGCATTGCACGTGCGTAAACGCTAATCAAACTGTTAAAGAAAACTCACCTTCCCTTGGTGCTTCAGGATCCCATGCTGACCACATCTGTACGGAGAAAAACGGAGTCCAGCACACTATATAAGCCAGGACGATAACAAAGGTCATTTTAACGGTGGTGATTTTAGCCTTGGAGATGAGTTTGACGCTGCTGACCCGCGCGAGCGCGCTGCTTTTCGAAGCCTTGGGCGTGAGAGTGATACACTGGTCCCTCTTCGTCTTCCTTTTAAAGTTTTGCCATATTTTAAAACTTATCAGTCCGTAGCAAACACTCAGAATGGCCACTGGTATGATGTATATTGTCAGACTAATCCACGTGATGTAGGCTTTCGCTCCCCAAGGCTGTACGAAATCTCCCCAGCAGTCATAAACTCCTGAACCCACCTCCCGTAAGGAGAATATATAAACCTGTGGGATGCTGAAAAGTAAGCTTAGTGCCCAAGAACAAATCACGTAACAGCGGTCCTTTCTCTTGTGTAAAGAACGGAGAGGCTGGCAGATTGCCATACATCTGTCTATGGACATCAGCACCAGCATGTACGTGGAGGCGAACATCCCAACGGTCTGAAGATATTTCACCAACCTGCACAGGATGTCTGGTCCATAAAAGCGAAACGTGATGTCCCAGATGAGTTGAGGGAGTACTTGGAAGACAGCCACGACCAGATCTGCAATGCTGAGGTGCTTCATGAAGTAATACATGCGAGATTGACTGTGCTTGGCCGTGCGAATTGCAACAAGGACGCAAAGGTTACCAGCGAGTGCCAAGAAGAGCACCAAGGCCAATACAGTAACTTCCACTTTTGCCACCTCTTCATTCCGCTTCAGCGGGTTCACCGTCTGGTTCACGCCGTAAGTTTCATTGTTGACGCTGGAGTTTCTAGATGACACATTGAAGGACCACAAATCTTGATCCTTGAAGATGTCCTCCATGGTGCCAAAAGCGCGCGCCTACTTCTCCACAAATGTAAAAGAACTGATTAGTTTTCCTCGCACATAATCAGCCTGTACTTAGTCACTTAACAGGTGGCACGACAAGGATCTCTAGGAACAGGGAAAGAAAGTCCTTTGCTGCTTGGTGGTGATCCCTCAGCTGTATTCAACCTTCACTGTGAACTATAAACACAATAAGCATGGATTGATTTATTTATAACCAATTTATTTTATTTAATTTTATTTATTTATTTATTTACACCACATTTAGCTCAATTTTTTTTTTTTTTTTTTACAATTAGAGATTAATCAAGCTTTTTATGAATTATGAATTAAATGGATGCATTAAAGATGCAGTTATCCAGTAATTATAAAAATATAACTTGTTAATATTTTTCATTATTGCAAATATGTATTTTATACTGTAAATATAATTTTAAATGTCCAAGTACTTACAGTTGTTATCCATTTTATCAGGCTGTCCAGCTGCAGATAGAGTAGGTATAAAGGAGAGTCCCAGAGATGGAGAACCTCCTTTGCTCTCACTCGTCTCACACTGAATGGAGCGCGTCACGGTATCACCACTTATACATCTTCTCAATGGTTTTCCCTACCCGACCTTACCCACGACTTCCACTAGGGGTCCTTGTGCTCTATTCCAAATCAGTAAGTTCCTCTGAAATAGTCTGAATGACTTCAAAATTTTCTGTGTGCTTTGCTGAATGTTGACTGCTTGTAATCTCTTCTTTTTATTAAGGGGTGATTTATGATTTAAAAAAGGCTATTTTTTAAGCAGTCAAATTGAATTTATAATGGGAATATAGAATAGAAATCAGGTGGAGAAAATCCTTTTTTGTATAAGAAAATAGACAATATTCCCGAAATACTAATAATATTGCCCAGTAGAAGTCTTTCTCAAATACGTTAACACAAAAATATTTGACTAATTCATGGAAAATATCAGCTGACACTGTTATCGGTGAATCACATTTATCTTTGGTAGCATTTGAAAGGTTGCAGCTCACATTTTGAATATCCACCTCAAGATGACTTATTAGTATGCCCCAAAAGGCCTTATCACACTCCATCAGTTGAATGCCCGAGTCCTGATCTGCGTCAGCGTCTCTCAGTGGACGCACATGCTGCATACCAGGGTCAGGAGAAATTCTCAAAGTCAACACGTTTCTAAAATAGTGTCAGCCGAGGAAAGACATGAAAAATTAGTTATGGAAATTATATAAATAATGTTTGATGATAACATGTTCTCATAATTTAAAATGGAATGCAATCCATTGGCAAATTTAGTTTTTACATTTTAATGCATTTTATTATGAACAAACAAAAAACTGATTTTTTTTTTTTTTTTTTTTTTTTATTGATAGAAAGAAGAAAAACTTAGTTTTTTGGTGCAGATCACATTGCCCTTGAAATATGTTGTTAATCTGTCTATGATAGTCACATTGCAGATAATTAGAATACGTGAACTTGAAAGGACTATGATAATTCAAAGTTAAGTAGAAAAGGAATTTTATAGATCACAAAGGACACACAATAATATTACCAAGTCCTCATTAAACACTTTAAAAAATAAGGTTACTAAAACGGCCTTTTTTTTTTACAGTGATTCTATAGAATCTAAATTAACTTTTCCTGTAAAGAACCTTTTGTGCAATAAGACAGTTCTGCTGATATTAAAATATTAATTCTGTCATCATTTACTCACCCTCAAGGTCCATGTTCCAAACCTGTAAGAGTTTCTTTCTTCTGTTGAACATAAAACCAGATATTTTGAAGAATGTGGGTAACCAAAAAGTTGCTGTTCCCCATTGACTTCCATAGTATTTTTTTGTTCCCACCACACCATGGAAGTCAATGGGGACCAGCAACTGTTTGGTTACCCACATTCTTCAAAATGTTTCCTTTTATGTTTAACTGAAGAAAGAAATTCATACAGGTTTGGAACAACTTGAAGGTAAATGATGACAGAATTTCCATTTTTTGTTGAACTATCCCTGTAAAGGTTCTTCATGGAATTGTGGATATCAATAAATAGCCTTTATTTGACAATGTGCAATCCATCAACTGTGCACAATCACAAGCTTTGCTTTCACACTTAACACCCAACAGTGGATTGTCCTCAATATGTCAAACTGGTCAGCTTCAAGAAAAATAAATCATTCCATGATACTACAACCTCAATGTTTTCCAGCCCCACTGGTGAACTGGTATCTCACCATCACTCGTTTGGTTGGATAGCACAGAACCTCAGATATCCCAGCCGGCCTTTGCAAGAAAATGGTTTGTTCATCTAACTTACCTTTTAAACCATGTGCTATCATGGACACTATACCTAAATTAAAGACATTGAAAGGAAATGGAGTTCTATTGCATGGCATGTCTTAGTTCATTTGCATTAAATCACTTTGCCTTATTATGTTCCAAACAACTTTTGCCTACCCTTGGGGAAAATATGCATAAAATCAGTTCAGTTGCCTCATATAGCAAGCAGGTTCAAAGAATCCTTGTCACAGTGCTGCGAGAAATCTTGCGGAGACCACAAAGAGCTGTAAATTACAGCTGTCAGTGGCATCTCTAGTTAAACCTCAAGATGCTTCCTGCTGCACACTGGCAAAGCCAGGTAGCCGCTGAATGGGGTTCACACATCAACTTCAATTTTAAGACAAATTTACCCAAACAGCTCCACTGGAATGACATGCACAGATTACCAAACTTGACAAAATTCTTCTAACAAGTCCATATCATGCTCATTGAGAATCAAAGCTAAGTATACAGTATGTGCAAGCCAGCTTCCTGGCACGCAGTAAGGCTCATAATTGGCATAATAACACCATCACTACCACAGCAGGATCCTAAAATCTCATTTGGCCACCAAAGAGGGACTCGGAATATAACTGCAGTCACCTTAGATAATCACTGTTCTGAGCTTCAAAAACAGTCTGGTTACTTCTACAGAAAATAGCAGAACCTGGCTGACCCTATAGGAGATGTATTCTTCTGACTGTGCTGTTTATTTACAGCGAAGCTCACTCAGTATTCTCAGTGGCGGAAGGGAACAGGTCTGGATTTCTTCTAGAAACTTTAAACAACTTGATGCCAAACTCCAATAACATTGAGTTACATAAGAGAAGGTAAAAAGTGTAATTCTTGCTCGTCAAAGATGTTCTAAATGGCTTTAAAGTTGTGAAAAAAGTGTACTAGGCTACTAAAAAACCAACACGTCTCCTCTCTCAGCAATATGATTTGTATTGGCCCATTATCATTGAACAGTAAGCCTGGTTTTCATTATCATCCCTGGCACAACTCCACCATAATTTGATTTTCAAATTTCATTCTCTTTAGGAAGTGTAATTGGTTAAAAAAAAAACAATGCTAAGAAAGTATCTGGAAATGGTCAACTATCCCATAATAAAGAAATAAATGGGAAAATTTATAAAATTAAAAGAAATGAAGTTGCATATGCCAGGGGGTTTGTTTGTTTGAAAAATCTGTGGTTTGTGCTGTACAAAATACAAACCAGATGAAAAAACGAAGTGAGAAAGCGATACTCTTTAACTGAATATACATAATACAGCTTTGATAAGGATGTCTATGTGATGAACTCACATGGTGGCACTAGAAGATATTGCTACAATAATTGAATGCCGTGAATTGTCACAACCACTTAATTCCAGAGAGTGAATATAGACTAATGTTAAAAAACTTTATGGTCATTGTTTTTGTTAAAAAGTCTCTTATACTTGTTATGTTTGCCCTTTGGCAAGTATTCCATTTCAATATAATGAAATAAGGAGACTGACGTAACTTCAACCCCTGTTTACTTCAACCATCATGAACAACACAAGAATCACATACTACACATTAGTCTCGCGATACTGATGACATCACACAGAGTAACCGAGGCACTTTTAACATCAGGATGTTACAATACTCACCAAGACTGCATTTATTTAATCAGAAATACAGCAGAAACAGTGATATTGTAATATTGTCATCTTCAGCAGCCGTCCCATAGGAAAGAAAGAATGAGCTTTGAAGGTCTAAGGGGTTTCGGTAATCAACAACTAAATGACACAGACGTCAAAGAAAGGTAAATATTATTTTACATAAGATTGGTACAAAGTCAACCTTGCAGCCACTGGAAACCAAGTTACAGCTGATGAGTGGCTGGCCTTTCATTGATCATTGCTACATAGTCAATAGCCATTTGTGAGTGTGAGTGTGTCTGTTTTATATCAACATAATCATAATAATATACAGAGCATGTATCAAGGGATACTAAGTGTATCATGCACAGACAAAAATTTTTTATGGTATTACATTGCATATGAATAGAGCAGATGGACATTCTATATGAGTACATTGTTTATCTGATAATAAAGTGAATAAACAGTACAAAATTAAAGTCAGTGAAGGGTAGTCTGACTTTGAATTTACCTTCACAGACAGATGTGAACACACGGTGAGAGAGAGATAGAGGACAAAGACAAAAAACAGGATAGAGAAAACACATTCTATCAAAATGCTGCAGTGTACAGTGAAAATGCAGAATTGCCCTTGATATCAAAGCTAAAGATGAAGGCTACAGATGGGATAATGGAAAAAGAAGTGCTTCAAATTGCCTTTGTGTTGATTCTATATTTAGAGTAGTGAGATCAGAATCACAATAACACAGTTTGTATAATTGTATTATAATAATGCTTTAAAAAGGCAGTATGCACGTGTGAGTTTTTTTAAGCATCACTATAATATTCTTGGAAAAAGTAAATGAGCAATGTGGTTGTAGAATCATAGCCATATATAAAAAAAATAAATTTCCATTTCCACTTGGCCAGAGAGATTTCTATTTGGCAGACACTTTTGACCAGTGCAGATCCAGATTTCAATGGTAAATGATTCACATATATTGTAGGACATTTTGTAGTGTTGACAGAAATGAAAATAGAAGATAAGTCTTGCATTAAACATTTTGGTGATTACTGATGATAGATATGACTGATCTATGCACTGAAAATATGCCGTTTTCTCCACACTAAAGATGATTCAGATGGTATTTGACAAACTCGCTCATTATAGAACGCAAAAACTTTTTAAAAAATGTGATGAGATTTGTGTACTTGAGGAATAGCTGACTAAAAATATCTCTTAGACTTCCAAGAAAGACAAAAAGAAGATATGCTGTTTAGAGCACACAAAATACTGCTTAATATTACAATTAAGCAGTAACCAAGCAACAATATTTTTATTAAATTATTATTAAATAAAGAGCAACAAAGTTAAATTGTTATAATAATAATAAATGTAATGTTTTTGTTTATTATAACTTATTTTAAAATAAAATTCAATTGTGTATATTTATTATAATATGTTTAATAATACTGACCTATGAACTTGAATCCTGTGTTTAATTAATCTAACCTTGCTCTGATATAATGTATTTGTGGCCTCATGATTGTCTACCCTTAAAGTACTTTTAAGGATTCAAATAATTTAATAAGAACACTTGAAGTTGTGTAGGGCTAAAACAGAATTATTTTATTTGTGCAGCTATTAATTGTTTTCTATCTTATGGGGCATCTTAGATAAACGAGACATGCACATGTAAATGCTAATAAAAACAGTCATAAGTAAACCTAAATCTTGGCATGTGTGAAGTGATGCATTCTGGGGGTTCTGGCAGAACTGTTGTACACTTCAAGGGTGACAGAGAAAACAAGTTCATTCTTTATTAACATAGACAAGCATGACAAGATATCCCTGGATCAAATATTTGGATATAAATTCAAGACAGGCCCCAAACATCAAAACGAAACACATTTGGAGGCCAGTGTTTAGATTCCTTTCCAATCAGTAATAAATGAAATGAACACAGGGTATAGTTCAAGCTCTGCTAAGTATTTCTAAACTGTGCTGCTACAGAGCTGTATATGGAGTGAGATAGCATCACTTTCCAGTACCCCACCTCTCTCAAGGGTTATTTTTCTTTTTGTTCTGACAGCGCTGAGATAAAATGAAAACATGAAGGTGGTTCATAAATATAAGATGTGAGGGCTTATTCTCAAATGAAATTGGATAGGGTCATATTTTGGGATTTCTACAAGAAAAAGCATGAAGTAAATGAAGACAGCTCATCCAGAGAGATCTTCAGATCAATCAGACTCTCTGAAAATGGGACTTCGAAATGGCCAAATCCATTGAATTCTGATTTGCCTTACCGAATGCTTTGCTGCAAGATGAGCCAGATAGAAACAACTGTACATTTTTTTATGAGATGTAAAATACCTCTGCATCACATTTCATTATAGAAACAAAATAAAAAAACCCAAGCAAAGAGAGCATAGATGATTTTCATACACATTCTTTATAGGTTTCAACAACAAAGAATTCAATTATGGGAAAAAGAAACAAGATTAGGGATAGTATACACCCACAGAAAAGTTAATATACTTAGAAAGTCCAGAGTGTGTAATGAAGTTGGACGTGTGGGAACTAACGTACAAACCTCATTCAAAGAAGAGCAAATCCTAGCCTATGACACCTCATCTACTTGAAACAAATGTAATCTTCTTATTGAACAAAATTTGCTTATTAGCCTGTCAGAGAAAAGCGAGAGACACTGAAAGACACTTCAGATCTATATTGATACAGAGGAACCCTGGGGTCTAACTTTAATTCATAACAAAGCAATTCTATGTTTCTTAGGAAGTAACTTTCCTTAGTGGTCTTTGAAGGCTGTATACATGTAATATAAATCAATTTAAAGCCAGCCAATGTCTGATTTTAGTGCAAAAGCAACTAGTGAGGGACATTTTAAAGAAGATTTAGAATAATCTTGATCTGAAATGGTTTCAGTAGATTATTCCAATCAAACCTGTGCAAATGTATTAAAGGAGTAGTCTTTTAATTTATCTTGTGAAAAGTGAAAAATGACATGTTTGTAACATAAAATACCAGTCAAGTATTCTCAAGTGAAATCCCCTTTAGCATCAAATGTACCAACATGTTTTTGGATTGTTTTTTATATACATTACTTTATAGAGTTCTGTATGCCTTTTGCTTATTTTCAAGCAACTTATATGCATGAAAACACAACATCTGTGACAAATAAGAAATATGCCACCATGTACAACATGATTTACAACCCCTTGGGGGCATTTGTGAGTGGATAAACATGTTATATTTCTCAGCGTCTTACTTTTTATTTGGTCATTCGATGCTCTCAGCCTTACTGAATATCCCTCCATTTTCAGGTCCTGATAGCTGCAGTGTTATGGCCAGTCAGTGTGCTCAGGGCCAGATAGCAGCAAATCTGTTAGAAGTGTCCTGAGGATCACACAGAAATAGAAAGAGCCATTTGTGCATCAGACTGGCATGCAATGTAATCTGGGTTGGCGAATCAGTCTGAATTGAATCAGCTCGGATCACTTACTCACTCACTGAACCGCAGGTTACCATAACCTGAAATGAGCTGAGGACCATTATGTGTTCATTTTGATGCATACAAATGCAAATTTGTATGATTAGGGCAACAGTTTTGTTACTATAAATGGTATTTTAATTTTAACACCATAAATAAAAGCATTAAAGGAATCAATGAAACATGAAAATTTGCTGAAAATGTATGTGTTGTGATTTATTTATTTTTTTAAAGGAATCAATGAAACATGAAAATTTGCTGAAAATGTATGTGTTGTGATTTATTCCATTCACTGCAAAGGAACTCATCTACATTGAACAAAAATCTAAGAATTTTTCTATGTACACAAAAGGCCTATTTCTCTCAAAAATTGTTCACAAACCTGTCTAAATCTGTGTTAGTAAGCACTTCTCCTTTGCCGAGCTAATCCATCCACCTAACAGGTGTGGCATATCAAGATGCTGATTAGACAGCATGATTATTGCACAGGTGTGCCTTAGGCTGGCCATAATAAATGGCCACTCTAAAATATGCAGTTTTACTGTATTGGGGGGTCTGGAGGGGGGTCCAAAAACCAGTCAGTATCTGCAAGAACTGGGATGTTTTCTGCTTCCAGGAATTGTGTACAGATCCTTGCAACATGGGGCCATGCATTATCATGTTGCAACATGAGGTGATGGTCGTGGATGAATGCACAACAATGGGCCTCAGGATCTCGTCACGGTATCTCTGTGCATTCAAAATGCCATCAATAAAAGGCACCTGTGTTCGTTGTCCATAACATATGCTAGCCCATACCATAACCCCACCGCCACCATGGGCCACTCGATCCAGAACGTTGACATCAGCAAACTGCCTACCCACACGACACCATACACACTGTCTGCCATCTGCCCTGTACAGTAAAAACCGGGATTCATCCGTGAAGAGAACACCTCTCCAAAGTGCCAGACGCCATCGAATGTGAGCATTTGCCCACTCAAGTCGATTACAACGATGAACTGCAGTCAGGTCAAGACCCAGATGAGGACTACGAGCATGCAGATGAGCTTCCCTGAGATGGTTTCTTTGGTTATGCAAACTTATTGTTGCAGCAGCTGTCCGGGTGGCTGGTCTCAGACAATCTTAGAGGTCAAGATGCTGGATGCAGAGATCCTGGGCTGGTGTGGTTACACGCGGTCTTCAGTTGTGAGGCCGGTTGGATGTACTGCAAAATTCTCTGAAACGCCTTAGAAGACTGCTTATGGTAGAGAAATGAACATTCAATTCACAGGCAACAGCTCTGTTGGACATTCCTGCAGTCAGCATGCCAATTGCACGGTCACTCAAAACTTGCGACATCTGTGGCATTGTGCTGTGTGATAAAACTGCACATTTTAGAGTGGCCTTTTATTGTGGCAAGCCTAAGGCACACCTGTGCAATAATCATGCTGTCTAATCAGCATCTGAATATGCCACACCTGTGAGGTGGATGGATTATCTCGGCAAAGGAGAAGTGCTCACTAACACAGATTTAGACAGATTTGTGAACAATATTTGAGAGAAATAGGCCTTTTGTGTACATGGAAAAAGTCTTAGATCTGTGAGTTCAGCTCAGGAAAAATAGGGGCAAAAACAAAAGTGTTGCATTTATAATTTTGTTCAGTGTACATCTTGGATGGCCTCAGGGTGGTTACATTTTAAACAAATGTTATTTATTGGGTGAACTATTTCCTTAAATTATTCTTTAGCATGCCTCGGCCAGGCTGCAAAATCAAAATCCTGTAGGAAACACTAGGATATTGTATGTACACCCAATTAAACATGAGAAACGTGTTCTATGCTCGCCTGACCTCCTCATCAGCCCTATTTTATGTATGCTCAGCATGATGAAATGTGTGTGGCATTCAGACAAGAGGATTGACACGTTCACATTTGGTATGCACCCGCTGACACATGCTACTGCATAGCTGAGAGAGTCAACAAACATGCATGATAGAAAGAGAGAGAGAGAGAGAGAGAGAGATTGGTATGCACCCACTGACATATGCACAAACAAATAGACCTAAGAGGGTTGCGACCTTTTGGGAGAGACCATGTTTGGCTATCGTAGCATTGAAAAAAGCATTGCTATAATGAGTGTGGAAAAGTGAAGGGCAGTTCTTAAAATTCACCTCCATTCACCACTGAATCTCTTGAGTTCTCCCATCCTTGCTAGAAAATTCTATATAGACCAGACAAAAATTATTCACTGGAGTGTGAAAACAGTGATGGTAATAGACACAGAGAGAAAAGGAAACAGGACTTTAATAAATCTCAGTTCAGGTGTAACAGTAATTAATCCCAGAGAGTATAGGGGGAAAAGGCTATTGGGAATATAAACCATTCACTGTGTCCCACAGCATGAGCACTTGACTGATTAAACGATGCAGAGGCATGAAGGGAAAATGAGTTCAAACTAAAGTGTGTTTGGATTGGCTTTTTGATTTGTTCTATTTTCAAGTTTTTTTGTAAATTCAAAAAACTTCTGGCACTCAGTATTTGGAAACAAATCAGTGGCAGCACTGCTCCCCCTTGTTTATATCATTATAGTATGCTGATTTTCGAATAAACATTTCTTATTGTTATCAATGTTGAAACCTGAGATATTTTTCAAAATTCTTTGATAACCAAAGTTAAAAATAGCATTGGTAGTAATGTTTTGCATTTAATCCTTTTGTAACATTATCGTTACTTTCACTTTTGATCAATATAATGTGTTCTTGCTGAATAAAACTTAATTAAAAATATAATTATAATTAAAAATATAATCATATATCATTATTTTTAATTAATACATTTATGTATTTTTAATTTCATGTAGTTTGTTTCCTTCTAAGAAGTATATATTGTAACTGAATGGAGAAAGGAAAAAATAGTTAATTGCATTAGAAACAATAAAAAATTAATTAAAAACAACAAACAATTTAACTGCATGCATTTTTTTTTATTCACTCATTTGGTGGTGAGAAACTACTCAAGAGAAACTACTCTTAAAAACCTAAATACATCAAACACTGATTTTTACAGGAGCGCTTAGATTTGAAGCGGCTCAGAGACAGAAATCTGAATGCTTCTCTGGCTAACCTTACCTCAAGCATTAAGTCAGTCTCTGCTCAGATCTACTGCATTAGACTCTCTGAAACTTCATCCACCACCAAATCGCTTCAATTCTCTCCTCCTTACCAGAAAATACTACACAGACCAGAGACAATGTTGAGATTATGCATGTCTGGTGAGCATGTGTGTCTGAGAGGCACAGAGAGAAAAAGCTGCAGTAAACAACAACAGCATTAGATTCTCGCAACAGCATTAGCATGCTTCTCACCTCACTTTATATGTCATCAGTCCCTCACTGAACAAAACAACTGCAAAAAAGACAGTCTGACTGTAGGATACATAAAAAAGATGAAGCAACAATATAGATACACATACACATGCTTCCGCTAGTCTTGCATAGATTTTGTATTTATTTTTATTTTTTTGCTTGTGATTTAAGGACAATAGATTAAACCACAATAATAGACCAATGTGAAAATAATAATTTAAATGTTGCGGTCACAGAAATCTCTTGGTGACATTGTTTCAATGTTCAATGACATATAACATGAATCGTGAGATGACTACGAGCTGCAAATTCTTGGAAGAAGTGACTAATCTGTCTGGTGCAAACTGATAATGACACCCTGATCATACAACATCTGTCAACAGACAGAACGCTGGCCTTTGAATCACTTCCTATTCTAAAACAACCTTTTAAAGATGATAAAGTGCTGAGAGAATATATTATGTGGCACACAAATGAGCCTTAACTTCTGTGGCAAAAAAGGATTTTCCACACTCCTGGAAAAAGTACAGACAGTGAGTCTAATGTGTGCACTATGGACTCATTTAAAGTGGGATTAAGACAGGTGTAATTTTCCCTAGATCTGGCCCAAAAAAGGCTGATGGGCTCTTTTTCCTTCTTCCCATTGTCGACTTATTACAATCTCCATGACAGCAAAATTTATTTTAATCAGTGTAGTCCACTGCAAAACATATTTCGCAACTGACATGAAAAATTATCTCGTCTGAGCCCATAGTGTTGCATGGCAATTCATTATGTGAAAGGACGAGTGCCTTATGCAAATAAGCCTGTCTATTGGCAGAAAACAGAAGATCTCTATTTTAAAATGTGATCTATGATTTGCAGGCAAATATGGCGTAGGTCCCTGTCAAACAGTAGGTCCCATATTCTCAAAGCTATACATAAATTCAATCTTCGAGCAGAGGGTAAAATTATGGCATCATAACAGTGAAATATCCCTTGAGGAAGCTAAACAAGCACCACCACAAGTAAACCTGCGCAGCTCTTCAATTTAAACTGCACCTCCAGTTGGGAAAAGCGGAGGTCATACAAAACCACAAATCATCAGGTCTGTGAAATGAGAAACAGAGTATAAAGTACACTGATTCTAGAAACAACCAAATGTGTACTTCGTAGGAGTTTTTTCTTTTCTGAGATATTGATGTTATAAAAGTTGTATTTGTGTTATAATCCATTATATTTCATGGTTTAATCTTTCATTTCTGAATCTACATTTTTTTGACTATGCATTACGTCTATAACCGGGGTCGTGGAAGTGTTAGGGCTATTTGTACTCTAATGTGGTTATTTCTGCTGCAATTGTGTCATTCTATTCTGTCCTCAAAGCATCATTTTGGTCCAGTTCCTGAAGCTTTCTGTCTGAGAAGGAAACTAATAAAACCTGCCATTAAGGAACTATTAGTCTAAAAATACCTCCCTCGGTTTATAAATTTCACCTCTCTGAGGTAACCATTCAACTTCCGCTACCACCACTATTCACCTCTTCCCAAAAATGAACCTAAGTATTTTACAGTCTTTCAGTTCTTGACTGAAGCACTAAACTTTATAAACTCAAGAGACCAGCATAAAATTCAAGCTGCAAAAGTATTTCATTCATTTTATATAATGTAAAAGACATTTGAATGAAATCTCAGTTAAGTCCCTCTATATATAAAACGACATGCATGCATTCATTAACGGTCAAGAAGAACTTTTTTTTTTTTTGGTTTGACAAGTCAGAATTGTCGGGAACAACAACAACAAAAACTCTTATTTTAATAATATTTTAAATATTGTATTTATATTAAAAATATCAGTTTAAACTTATTATCATGAATAATAATAATAATAATAATAATAATCTCTTGTATTTTCCTTTTATTTACTTACCTCAAATGCTTGAACCTAATCCTCCAAATCTGAACAATTATGGCTGTTGCCTATAAAATCAAACACAAGAGCAGCTGAAAATATTGTTCAGGTATCAACAATAGACTCTCTGCTAGAATTGATTTAAAATAATCGGCCAGTTCCTTTGCTACATCAAACTGTCGGCTGTCGCTATCGCTGTCTCTGGTTTTCTGTTTCCAGTCTAGAGTTGTTGGGAACAGGGTCCGTGAATATTCAGGGCTCAGACCTCTATGAATGCATATGGGGCCATCCTTTGATGAAATGTTGGAATTTGATATACCTTTAAATAAATATTGACATTTCGCATTTCAGAGGTAGTCATTTTCATGAAGTAAATATCTTGACATTCCTGAAACAGCAAATAAAAAGTACTAACCCCTGGCTTTCCTCAGTTAGAAGTGTTTTCTTCAAATTCAAGCAAATCGGTGTGTGCAGAATCACTAAACCCATGACTAGATAAGTGGAACTGGAAACTAATATATCAAATGCTAAATTACAGGAAAATCATAAGTATTTGGTCCTAAGCCTTGGCTGATTCCTCATCCTGGAAACCTGTGACGTTTGAAGCTAAAGTGTGGCTTTTATCAACAAGAAGCAAGACTCTCAATTTGAGTTTCTAAGAAAGTATAACATGGTGGAATTATGACTGGGGCAGGCAGTGAATGCAAATGATGCTTATTAAAGCTGTTCAAATGTCGACCTGATAATAGTGTCGCAGTGACGCAGGACAGCAGCATTCAGAGGACAAATTCAAAGCTATCAAATTGGCTTCCCTCATTCGCCCCAACACTAATTAGTCATTTTCATCTTGGGATTCAACACTCTCAACCTTCTTTTGCACCACAAACACACAGACATAATGATTTCTATACTCTATAAATACTCAAAGAGGTGTAATATTACTGTAAATCATGGTGATATTTGGCAGACGTGTTCTCGGCCAGATGCAGCACATTCAGCTGTTATGCTGTTTGCTGCTGTTTTGTCTCCCAGACAGGTCGAAGGACTCGGGCTGAGGAAGGAGAATCGTTGCATACTTTATGCATTCACATTGATTTTAATTCAGCTTGTTCTAAGACATCCAGTCCAAGCCTTTGGAACTCATTTAAAATGTATAAATAGAACAAGAATCTATAGATCCTGCACCACAGTATTTTCCCTTTGCAAACCAATGAGCTACAGTGCGTGATTCAACAAACTTCTTTTTTATCATATGCTTATGTAATCGTGAGGATATTTGTAAGCTGTGAAGCTTTGAGGATACTGGGCTTCATTTACAAAATGTTGCGCAGAAACCATCCTAAAATTGATCTTACGATAATTTCTCGAATATGCGTACGTGTGATTCATATAATGAACGTACATAGGCTACAGAAAACACATGTACGCATCTCTTTCAGATGTGAAATCTATGAATCTTGTAAATGACTCCTAATTAATGTCATTAACATGTAAAAGATCCAAATTCTTTAATTTAGAACAACGAGCTGCAAGAACATCTTGCATTTTCAAAAACCTGTGTAAACGAGATGTGTAAACATCTCAGAGGACCTGACTTGGACTACCCACATTCATATACAGGTTAATAAAGCCAGACAAAGACTGTACCATCTGTGACAGCTGAGGAAATTCAGGGTCTCACCAGCATTCCTGAAAACTTAGCCATAGAGACCATAGAAAGTGTATTGACTGAGTGTATCTCAGTGTGGTATGGGAACAGCTCCAGTCAAGACTGCAAAGCCCTGCAGAGGCTGAGTTGTGCGCTTAGCTGAGCGCATCTCAGGGTCTGCTCTTCCCTCGCTGCAGGACATTTACTTTAAACACTGCAAAAGCAGAGCTGTTAAAATCATCAAGGACTCCAACCACCCTAGTAATGGACTTTTCACTTTGCTGCCATCTGGTAAGTGCTTCCGTAGCCTGATGACAAAAACTGAGAGACTTAGGAGGAGATTCTTCCCCCAGGCCATCAGGCTCCTAAACTCAAAACCAGCCTTATCTACATGTCTCCACTTAATAATCACTTAATCAGTAAGATATTCATTATTCCCTACCTCATATTGACAGTGTCACAACCTGTTTGCACATTCGCCTCTTGTACATTCCTGTGTATCTTAATATTTAAGGCTACAGTATACTTTCATGCACATTTTATTTTCTATTCTATATTTAATTCTATGGTATACATTTTTTATGTGTTTTATTCTTATATTTTTATTGTTGACTTTTATTTCTTTCATACCTATATTTATGTATATTTTCCTCTGTGTTGTATTTTTTAATAATTGCACTGTCCATGGAGCGGACCTTACTCACATTTCACTGCTGGTTATATATTCTATATAATCGTGTATGTGACAAATAAAAAATCTTGAATCTTGAACCTGCAGTAGGCCTAGAAAAAGTGCGTACTGGTTTTGTGGAATATGCACATGAATCTTTTTTGATGCTAAAACAGTAATTAATCTTCTAAGGTGGCAAATAAAATTAATTTTATGTCAAAGCTAATTTATTCAGGTATTAAAAAATCTCCACTTTATGTACCTCTAACATGGATCAAGCTATCACAAGGCTTTAATAAGTTATTTTTTCACTTTCTTAAATATAATGTGGTGTTTTCAGTTTTTCTTAGCCTACAGAAGAACGTATAAGAAGTGGCACAACTCACCCCGGCTCCAAAGCTTTATGAATGAAAGGAAGTTCCTAAAGTTGGTAAAAGTTCAGGTGATTGGCAAGCCTTTTTGAAACCAATTGCATTTGTGTTCTTTGTTTTTCCATCTAAATATTTTCAAATGCAAATAAATAGGCATTAATCCATAAGATAATATATTTAATTTAGAAAAAGATGTGTCAATTAGACACAATTGCCTGTAATTACACATTCAGGAAGTCATAGAGCTTCTCCAGACAAGCGTGATTAATCAGAAATCATTATTTAGGCTTCACGCTCATCTTGACAAATCAACGTCCAGCATTGAATGCGGAAATCCTATGAAAGTGCTAAAAATGATTTGATACATAAATGATTTGATACATAAAGGATTCTGATTAGCTTTGCATTGAGTGTGTGCTTGGCCTCAACACACTGCCAAGTCGGAAACAGCATGAGTTGAAAGGCTCCTAAGAGATCCTGAATTTAAGCTGCAGATTGAGGGAGAGCGGCTCACATCTGCTCATCTGAACGAACAGACAGATTACATTCAGAAAATCTGTCACTCGCAGTGATATAATCCATCTTGTTCAACTAAAGTTAGCTAAAGAATCAGTCTCAATAGAAATAGCAAGCAATGATTAATTAAAAAGGCAATAAACTCTTCGCAGGCAGAGTGTTAAAAATGTGATCAACTCTACTGCAACTGCTCACTTCTGCTGATATTTGCATTGTTTTTTTAATTAAATAGCAGAGTACTAATCTGAAATGAATGTTAAAATTGAGAAGCTGAACGAAATCTCATGGATCAAAGGGCTCTCACAAATTTAACAGCTCCCTGAAATTCCCCCATGGGACTGTAAAGCACGTAGAGTACAAGAAAGAATCAAGATCAGTGAAAGCCAGCTGCGCACCTCTCCTCCCGAATGGATTTGGAATTACACAGACTAAAGGTAAACAGCTTGGAACACAGTATGTTCAGAGACTGTTGTACAGTGGGGAGGTAGAAGAAGAGGTTTATCTATTACCCTTTGAAGGATTTCTCTGTATGTAAGACGTGCTTTCTCTCTCGCTTTCAGTTTTTCCTGCACTCTTTCCCTCCTCTCCGTCGAAATTAAATCAGTTTTTTCAGTGCCGGGGTTCCTGAGAAACAGCATAAAGTCATAAATCATGAACTAAAACCTGAAAAAAAAAATAATGTTCATAAATAAATATACTACCATTCAAAGGGGTCAATGATATTTCTTTTTAAGTAATAAAATAAAAATTTAAATTAAATGACAATAACTTGTATTCCTGAATTCAACTAGGATGCATTAATTTGACCAAATGTTATATTCATCAAATCTCTGAAAGATCATGGCTATCATGGCTTCCACAAAAATATTAGGCAGCTCAACTGTTTTCAATACTGATAATAATAAGAAAGGTTTCTGAGCAACAAATGCTAAGAATGATTTCTGAAGGATTGTGTGACACCGAAGACCGGAGTAATTGCTGCTGAAAATATAGCATTTGTCGTCCCAAAAATAAATTACATTTTAAAATACATTCAAATAGAAAACAGTTTAATTTGTAATAATACTTAAACAATATTACATTATACATATGTATAAGTTTAAAAAAAAGAAAGAAAAAAATCCAAAAGCCATAAACAAATATCGGAAAATCATAGAGATTGGTGTGGTTTTGACTTTGGCCACCAACCACCCAGATTATAATAACAATGTTCTAAAATCCATCTAGATAGCAATACCTAAAAGTCACCCAAAATGCCTAGCATGTGTATAGCAATACTATGGCAATCACCAAGGTAGAAAAACTACATGGTTTTCTTCAGAAAGATATAACTCTAGTTTTACTTAAATCTTGTTTTGAATGGATCAGAATGGTCTTTATTACATTTAAACAAAACCACAAGAGATCACTCTTAAAGCACAGCCACTTTCACACATGCACAAATGGACCTGAAGGAAGAAGAAACAAGTAAGATAACCTGAAATGTTCTTGCTTCAGCAGCTCATCACATATTGTTGTGAATCCTCAGCAGGATGGTTTGTTTTCAATTTCTCAAGGCCATCTGGAGGCAGCAGAAGAGATTGGGATCAAGTTGGATGTTACAGTTTCTGCTGTACTCCACATCTTCTCTACCTTAATGTGACTTGTGGGATGGGGGATATCTCCCATGGCATCACAAAAGAGATGACAGAACCCATACTGAACACAAATTACATGTGATTGTTGGTGCATCAGGGTTATCAGAGCTGGCTTTTCTTCCAATAGACAAATGAGGGAAATTCAACCGTGGAGCCACAGGGTGGACGTATTGTTGTGTATTTGTGCACTCCATGTTTGATTTTACTGGTCGTTTGGGGAATCAGTAAAGTATTTTTCCATTTTTTTCAATCCAACTACATCAAAATGTTCAGAACCTGACAAAAATTGGATTTCTACATTTTTGCACTCTCGTAACAAAATAACATTTACATTTCATTTAGCAGATGCTTTTATCCAAAATTACTTACAACAGTGGAAGCAAAAGTGATTCTTTCTAATAATAAGGTAAAAGCAAACTATATTTTTCCATTTTTGAAAAAAATGTAAATGGTGTGCCTGAGCAAAATGCTAGGGTGGCTCTATGGTTCTGTGGGTGGTTGCCAGGTATTAAAATGTGGTTGCTAATTCAAAAGAGCCCACCTCCAAGTCTCTGATATTTAGGTGCCTAAAAATGGCCCAAGTCCTTCCTTCAATGTAGGTCAATGCATAAAAAAAAAAAAAAAAAAAAAAAAAAAAAAAAACGTTTTAATGTTCAAAACAATGTTTATTTATTTATTTTTGCATGCCATTGAAGAACCATTTTGGATGTTCAAAGAAATGTTTTGGTTATTTTAACTATAGTGTGAAGAACATTTTAATAACCTAAAGAACCTTTTTTCTCACTAAAATAAGCTTTTATGCAATGGAAAGTTTCCATGGATTTAAGCATCTGTCATGTAACCATTAATGCCAATAAAGAACCTTTACAATTAAGAGTGTGACAATAAAACCAAGAATACTGGACTGTTTGATTTCTCAATACATTAAAAAACGTTGATACCTTATTTGATGTCCTCTGATTCTAGTATTTTCAGCAGCTGTGTGTTGCTGTGAGCGAGTGAATCACCTCAGTTACATGGCTCATCGTGGACCTCTTGTCCATCAGCAGCTGCTGTTTGCTTCAATTTATGCCTTTATGAGCTAATCAAGAGCTTCAGACATATAGCCATCTGCTGTCACAAGGCTTCGCTGTTACACTTATCAGCACCATTCAGGTGTAAAAATTAAATCTAATTTGTTGATAGACAGCTCTTCAATAAGGAATCAGTTGTAAAAGCAAGGTGGGAGGTTTATCGCCATGAGTTATTGACACTAGACTGTGGGTAGATGTCAAGTGCTGTTTTTTTTTTTTTTTTTGTTTTTTATAAGAAATTAAAACAAGGATGTTGGCTGCAGCTCTTTATAAAAATTATATGTTTACCTTAAGGACAGCAACACTGAGATACTGTTACTTTAGCATTTAGCATGTATTAATCATTATCATATGATAAAAGTTATAAAATTGTAATTGTACACCTCATTGAAGCAATATTAATCTTTCTAAAAATACATGCTTGACTACAGCGATTGTGCAGTCCAGTGTTTTTATTTGAAAATGTCACTCCTGTGAGATACATGAGAGGGAGCAGAGCTCTGTGGGAGTTACATACGCATAAGAGGCAATGCATCATGGGAGCAGACTCACCTTTCCGCCCATGAGATTGCAGTGGGACAAAATCAGAGTAATCAGTCTGGTTCTCTTCTGGTTCAGGCCCTTCACTAAACATGGTCCATTGCATGGCTGGACAATAACTAAAAGCTACAGTGGAAAAAGTAATTTCTGAGTTGCTTTTACTCAAATGAAACTTGCCAAAGCACAAGCCAGACAATTTATGTTCAATCATCATAGCTGGAAAGGGAAGCCAATTTCCGCTGAGTGCAGGTACGTGAATATATATATATATATAAATTTCACTTTTATAACCTTGAAAATGAAGGATGAAACAAAACAGGGAAGGTTTCATTTCAGGAATTTCAATATCAAAATACAGCGTTGATCAAAAATGGCTGACAGATATTGAGTGGTTCAAAACTCTTGAGTGAAGCAAAGGTACATTTACTTTAAGATACAATAGAACCTCATATCTTCTTTATTTTATGACATTATAAGGGGCTTCTACCGGTGACCCGTCAGGTTATTGTTTAATCTATTGAAAAAAATGAAAACAAAAACAAAACAAGAATACAATATTAAGTATCTCCACTGTAGTTAAGTTGGAAATTATTTAAGTTTTATTACCACTCACAAATTAACATTTAAATGAACAATGCTGGTGTATATTATTATATATTGTTAATATAATGTTTTCCTATCAGTTTAGAATTATTTAACAATAAAAAAATGTTTTATGTTTATTTTTTTTGTTTTTAATTGTTTAATATATGGAATCATTTGAAAAAATATAATAATGTTTAAACTTTAGAGCTTATCTTGTGTTAATGAAGATATACAAATCAAAATTAGACTGTTGAAAAGTTAAACAGTGAACATGAAAAAAGAAACAATGCCCAACTTCAGTGTTGTTTCAAACTTTGGTGACCATTGCTGATTATATGACCATTAAATCATTAAATAACCTTATTTCCTATATAAGTGCTATTCAAAAAAGCCCACGATAAAGCGGAATAAGACGTGGGAAAGTCTTTCAGATAATGAGCTTATTATTTTATGGGCTAATTAACTCATGGTTCTGTTCCTCCTCTGTGCCCATGATTGCTGTTAATATCCCTATTTACATCAATTCTGCTCTCTCTCCTCCTCAGGGTGAGAAAACAGAAAAAAACAACTCACTGACCTCAGTTTAAACCTGTCCCACGTACAGCTGTTCTATTTCCAATTCTTTTTATTATTACTCTCATTGCTACTAGTTGTTAGTTATTGAGGGTCAAAACTGGCTTGAGGAGAAATGTAATTTAGTCAGAAAATAACACAGATCTATTTTATTAGATAATATACTGATTTCAGCCTGAGCGTTATCATATTTCTTGAATGAAACTGACATAGTATTTACTATATATATATATATATATATAGTATCACAGTGCTTGACATGAAGCATTTCCAGGTTGGTCAACTGATTATTTACTTGTGTATGAGATTAGGTCACTTATCCAAAAACCTTTTCATACAATACAGCCTGTATGTTAAAACAGCAAGAGGTATTTAGTATATTAAAATCAACTAGAAAATGTGAATAATTCAGATCACACTAGCTTGATAGTGTTTCTTCACTTGTGCCAAGATGGCAAGGATCACTAACGATGATATAGCCCTTTTCATGAGAAACCTCCATCTTTACATTTTGATACCTTTATCTGCCAAACTCACATTGAGCCTATTATTTTGTCTGGAACTGGAATAATTCATGTGGTAAATTAATCATGAATAATTGTTTACATCATCCACTTTATCTTCTCTGATAAAAACATAAAATTAATGTTAATGCAATAAACAGAAAAACAGGAACACACACTGGCATTTTAGAGGAAGCACTTACTTTATAATCAAACTACACAACACAAAAGACTATATTTATACCCGACATTCTCCTTCACCTGCAAGTCATCAGTCTCCAACGTAGGAAGCATTCACAGAAACCCTCTGCTACTCATCATTCCAGTCCATTCCCTCTCACATTCCTTTAACATGCTCACACTGACCGTTTCAAATCCTTTCATTTATACTCATTATTCAACTCTCCATGTGATTATGATCCTGACAAGCTAATTAAAGAGCCTATTATGTTTTGTCCACACTTGAGCCCACTTAGAAAACCCCTTGTTTCAGTTGTAATAGCTTCCATGCACAGAAAGTGTTTCAGTCAGTACTGTGATTTATGTTGCTGATTTGATTTAGATTCATACTTTTTATATTTGTTTATACTTTCTTCCCTATTTTTTTCAATCAACATGTAGTTTTGCTTAATAATAATAAATTAATTAATAGTATAAATTGGAATTAACTACATTACTGTGAATTAACTGTATGTAAATTATTGCTAAAAATAAATTTAAAAAAAATTATTTTCAATTATAATAATATTTCACAATATTTTTTTTTCTGTATTTTTTGATTGAATGCAGCCTTATTGAGCATAAGAGACATCTTTCAAAAACATAAAAAATAGGCTAAATAAAAAATATTTCAAAAATGTTGAAATAATTATGATTTTTTTAAATGTTTTTGAAATATTATTTTAATGTAATACCTGTATATTGACATATTACACATCGTAAGCCTCTACCAATGACCTACAGTTCACAGCAAATGCATTTCACAGTTGAAGTGGTCAATCTGCCTCACTTCATCAGTGCTACATTTTTAGGACACAATATTAATTTAAAAGTAGTTTAACTTTGAAAATTTCATCCTGTGCAAGGCCTGTGCCTAATGCTAAACCATACTTTAGATCCTGTTCCCACACATCCATCCCCACTGATACTCTTCCACTCTGTAATCAATCTGCAGTATACCCACCCTCCATCTCTCTCCTCAAGCACACACAGGGGACAGAGTTGCGTAAGCTGGAGTGGCTCTGCAGTCCTTCTCTACACACAGGGCAGGAGTCAGCCTCATCTAATGACTGTGACCTTTCCCCAACAAGGTCTGGCAGACAAAACGGGACTTAGAGTCACAACAAATATTACAGTATTATCCCCGGCACCATAGCGACACTTACTATTAATTAAGCACCTTCAGCACAGAACTAATTCAGACGCGGCTTTGAAAGGATTACATCATCTTCAGATCTAACATGTTCAATAGTTTTATATGGTCACTTGCAGGAGGGAATGATTTGAAAATGCATTGGTTATTTGATCAAAAGGTCACTTGGATCCTAATTTGCATGGTACAATGTGAAGAAAAGTTTAAAATCGATATGAGATCAAAGTGTACACACATCCCTGATGGTTATAGGTATGATTAATCAATGCACATTATTCCAAAGACGAAAAAGCTTGTCTTTGTAATGTCTAATCAAAATCTGCTCAGACTATGAAACAAGTTTACTTTAAATTTGTTAGTATGTTAATACAATAGGTATCATGAATACTTTTTTCAGCATTCCTTGATGAACTGAATGTTCAAAAGATCAGTATTTAATATATATACCCACACATATATATATATATATCGAAAGTGATAGTATAGTATATAGTATATAGTATATATATAAAGTGACAATGTAAAAGCTGTTACTATCACTTTCGATCAATGTAATGTATCCTTGCTGGGTATTTCTTCAAAAAAAAAAAAAAAATATATATATATATATTACCCCAACATTTTGTATATAAATTCATGTCAACATATACATGTATGGCATATGAATAAACAATGAACACTCATTTATTTTAAAATACACACAAATTAATAAATGATGTTTTAGTATTTCAAACTAGTTCTAAGTGTTACTAATAAATAACAATTAATTCCATAGGTGATGCCAAAAAAAAACAAAAAACAATAGATTACAAAAAAAAGTTGGCATTATCATTGGGATACATTGGGTTGATTTCGATGTTGATTCATTGATTAACTGCACGGGTTTTGGTTTAATTGGTTTTGGTAGTGGGTTAGTCCTTCATTACAAAGTACACGAAGGGGCAGCACATCCTGACAAATATTTTCTGCCCAAGATTTTGTCTGTTAACCATTAACTAGATTAACAGACTAGTGCTACAGGTCTTCCTTATGAAGTGTAATACCATTTGGTAATTTTTAATTATATTTAAACTACTACCTGTAGGCCATCCTGAATGGGTATAGCTCAGATTCTCAGAACGCTGAGTTGTCAGTCTACTTCAGATCTGGCTTCATTCACAATCCAATCAATTCCTAATAGAAATACATCACATTATTGAAGTAAAACGAGTTTGCAAACACCATTTCATGTCAACTTTAAACAATGCAGTCATGCTATGTGACAGCCAAACTCTGGAAATATCAACACTGAAAATTAGTTTCCATTTGAAATGATTACTTACCATTTTGAACAGGTTCCTGGCGGCAAGAAAGAAAACACATATGCGTGCGCACTGACACCAGCAGTGTGCAACAGATGTAATGATGTGAGTCATGGAATAAATGTTATTCACCACAGCTGCTAACCGCTATTGTGATGTAGAGTGCAACTTAATTATCCTATCTCTGGCTATGATTTCTAAGGTAAGTTTCCATTTCACATCTCATTTTCTATGCTATGCTATTCTCTGAAAATAAGGACGTTTCTAAATCCGAGTCTTCTTGGCAGTGTTACTTGGAATTACGAAGAGGTCATGACTGGTTTGTTTGTGTCCCTTGGTGGGAATGGATTGGAAGCAGAAGTGAACAGAGAATGGACAGACACACTGTTAGTGGAGCAGAGTTGTACAGGGACGTGTTTTGTGCTCACAGCGGGATGTCTGGCAGTACCTTTTGCGCAACAAACTGCCCAGTCATAGCACCGTGCTCAGGCTTAAGGGTTTTAATTCCGATGAGGCCTAGATCAATGAGCTTTTACATTTGGGGGAGTCTGCGTGGGTGAGAAAGCCGCAAGAAGACGAGGTAAATAGGGAAGGGGATGGGCATATGCACAAAAACCTGTGGAAGACAACCTCTGGCCCTGGTCCAGAGGAACACTAAGCAATGTACTGCAGTGGAGAGAGCGGAGCACCTCGGGGATCACAGCAAATTGGTCAGCTTTGATTTGTTATCGATTGGTCATGTTGCTCATGCTCCCTAAATATCAACCTGCACTGGACAGACTTGTATGCCACAGAAAATATCATAAATATGCGATGAACACTGCAGTATTGCCTATTCACTCCATATCGCAAGATTTGTGCATTTATCTGCATTCATGTGTTGAGCTCGTATCATTCTGAACATCAGTCTTTATATACTTTTCTTGTAAGACTTTTAAGAAATCTGGCACTTTTTTGAAATGTGAACAGAATTAATTTTAATTATGTGTTTGCTTACAGGCAGTCTGATACCAGCAAAAACACATTGCAGGTAACATACATAAAAGTATCCAGCATTCCTGATATAGGAGAACCTGTTGGGAGACTAGATGGATAAATTCATAAATCAATTAATAAATAAATGTTCAGAAAAAAAAAAAAAAATCAGTTCTTGTAAGATTAGGACAATTCCTGGAGCATCATCTTAATGCTTTTAAAAAAATTTATATATATATATATATATGATATATATATATATATATATATATATATATATATATGATAAGCTTAATTAATGGACCTTATGGTTTCTCTTTGTGTTTGGGGTCTCCAATGAAGATTACTGTGAGTTTGTATCCCATAATTCTGACTTTATATCAAGCAATTCTGACTTCATTCTCAGCATACATTTTTAAATAGTATAAACCTGATTTACAAAGAAAAGAATATCAAAATAATCCATGAGATTATGATTTTGCAAAAAACAATTACTAATACATAAACAAGCCCATTTGCAATACTGTATGTTTGCTCTGTTGCTATGGAAAGCTGTGTGGAAGAGAGAGCAGTGTTCTCAGAAGGATTTGTGGGAGGGTCTGTGTGTGCACATCCCTCCTGGTTCTTGGCTCTGATGATAAGACCCCTGCTTGCTTGAGTGCCTTTCCAAACCCAGAGACCGAGGTGTTATGACTATGGATGACAAGCACAGGAGCTTTCCAGCCTGAGACAGAGGAGCAGGGAGACATACTGTAGATAATAGAGGGTAAAGAGATACAAGACACATGGGAAAGTGAAAGATGGTTGCGGTCAGAGAAGACAAAGATATAGAGCGATGAAGGAGGGGAAAGCTGGGAGAATAGCATTTTGTAGGAGAAAAAAAATACAGCACAGGAATAATATAAGATAGGAAAGGAAAAGAATAAGCAAGAAGCAGAGAATGGAGACATTTTTGTGACAATGTCCACTGTCCTTATGTACTTATTTTCTTTTTTGGGAAACATGTAGACCTATCTTCTGTAACTGCTGAAGGGCAGTACTAAATGAAAAAAAAAAAAAAAAAAAAAAAAAAAAAAAAATATATATATATATATATATATATATATATATATATATATATATTTAATGGTGACATATCATGAAAATTTCAGTGCTATAATCGGGTCTTCGGTGCATGTACCGACCCAGAAAATTAAAAAAGAACAACCCATTAAATATTTTTAGGTAAGCCTTTCTCTGCAAGCTTATGAACGAAAAAAAAAGAGCCACTCAGATTTTTCTGTGCCAGTGCTTCAGATGTGAACTCTCAGAAAACCATATATCAGAAGTCTAAGCGAATATGGATCAAAATGCATGATTTCAGCACGATAGACAGGATAATCAAAACCAAGCAGATGTTTTTTAGCAGAGTATCCGAGGTACAATCTGTAAAGGCACAGCCCTATTCTGGAAACTGGGCGGGAGCAGCAGCTCATTTGCATTTAAAGAGACATGCACGAAATAAGCCTGTTTCTGCTTCCACTGTAAAATTAGCATTTTCAAAATTATATAATAAATGATCTATGGAGTATTTTGAGCTGAAGCCTCACAGACACATTCTGGGGACACCTGAGACTTATATTACATGTATACTGTAAAAAAGGGGCATAATAGGACTCATGTAAACAAAACAAGAAAAATTTACACATCTTCATCCTAAACAAAGGTTTTCACCCCCTCAGATCTTAATGCATTATGTTTCCTTCTTGAGCATCAGCAAATGTTTAAACCTTTTGTAATAGTTGCGTATGATTCCTACAATTGTTGTCATTGTAATAAGATAGATCTCAAAATCATACAGTCACCATTGGAAAGAATTAAAATATGCAAAAGATGCTGGAAAACCAAAGAATTAGCGAGACCTGGAGGATTTTTCTGAAAAACAATGTGCTCATGAACAACCATCAGAGGAGGAAGAGAAAAAAAGGTAATGAAACAATGAAATGAATCAAGCATATGTAAACTTTTTTATAAATTCAGCTATTATTTTGTCTTACGGACTGCATGTAAACATCTTTTATACATTTGTGAACAATAAGCAATTGTGAAGCAGCAGTCAGCCTGTCATATGTCATTTACTATCACTTTTTTCAGCTGTATTTGCATTCTGTTTTCAATTACCATATCGATCGCACACACAACCGCTCTTTATTACCTACGTTCCCTTTCTCCTCCATGTTGTTTTTCTTAGACCTTGAGTAGATTGAATTATCTTGCCCCTACAGTGCACATTCAAACAAACACAAAATCTATTTAAAAGCAGCTCACGGCGAACACTTGACCAATGATTACAAATGACAGGCAAATTCAACGTCACAGCTACAATCCCCTAGAAAAGGAGAGAGGGTTACAATACTGTATATTATGTAGGTAGAGAATCACTCTCAGAAATGCGGTAAGAAAAATGTCAAGGACCAGAGTGTTTAAAAAAAAAAAATGCACAAGAAATCAACTAGCAGAATGAATGAATAGGGGCCTTGAACTATTACTGCTGCATCTGCAGTGAGTCCCCGTTACTGTATTTTCCTTTTATACAAATATGTCCAATAAAATGAAAAGTGATTTAGGAATCAAATTTATTTAAAGTGTTAAGAATTTCACCAAATGCTTTTGTTCTAGTCTCTCACATTTACACCGCTTGAAATGTCATTTACAGAAATGTATTTACATATATAGAGGTGACATAATGAAGTGATTAAGTATTTTGTGGTCATCAATAACAAAGCTGTACATAAACACACTATGGTATTGAGCGTTGCCATAGGAACAAAAAATCTGAGACTAGGGATGTGGACAGCTTTGAGAAGTATTTTAGCATTTCTTCAAGGACGTGAATGCAACATTATTTAAATTGCTGTTTACATATACGCAACATAAACATGTAAAATGTATTTGTTATTCTAAAACTTGAAAAAAAACAGGGTTGCAGCATTACATTTTATTAGCAACGTTTTAGTCATTTGGCTTTTCTCATGCCTTCTATTTTCAATCAAAATAATATATGTTAATTTTTCTTAAACATATAATCTTACACATTATTATACATTTTACTGTACTGAAGTCTAGCCTCAAGCTTGTAACTGACCGGTCTGTGATTTTTTTTTTTTTTTAACACTTATTTGAAGTCCAGCTTTGGCTTTTCCATTGTAGACGAGTAATCCCACCGAAAGAATGTTTTGAGTCATGTAATCATTAAGAGAATTGTGTACAGTGGAGCTCTGATACAAGAAAGATGTGACAGGACTTACACGCAAAGACTGTTTACTGTGCATGTGCATGCTTGAGTTTGTTTATCTGCTTGGATGAGCATCAGAAATCTTGAGCACAGGAAACCCTCACTATTTATTACTCTTGACAGCACAATTGGGAACAGTTCAAAAGCAGGAGGTAAGATGCATTTCATAACACTCTGAACACATAATAGAAGAGAAGGTTTTACAGACCCTGTTAGTCCTTGCTGGAAGAGGCCTTCAAAATAAACTTATCACAAACATGTTCTTCAATTGACATCTACTTAAATTTATCCACTGTGTATCCTGAAAAAATACTGGATATTTTTTAACAGTTGTTTCTTCAAAAACAGAAAAAATGGACCAATCTGCTTCCTTTCATGCCAAAGGATAGTTGCCAGTCACTCACAAGCAAAAATGGCAGATTTCAAACCACATACTTCTGTGGAGTCCTCAATCAGCTGATCAACTACAGTTGTACATAAGTTCCATATGAAATTATGAATGAATTACAGACATTCCATGAAAGGTTTTTTCTGTTCTATTGGAGAAAACAATGTAATGATTAAAAAAACAAAAAACTATTGTACATAATATGTTGGAAATCACTTAGTTCAGACATTTAGACCACACATTCAGCTCAGTAAAACCTGAAACTGATACTCTTGTTACATAATGAACTGGGGGTGTCTCTTCACCGGGTCTTCAAACATCTTCCCAATGGGAATAGAGACTTCTCTCTGTAACAGGCTGCTCTGGACTTCTGGAGAGGAGAACTCACTCGCTGTGTCTAGAAAGAGAATTTCACATGGTTGAAACGGGTCCATCTGGCACTACAGCAAAGCACAGGTTAAATCGAGCATAAAGAGATAATCAAACTAAAATGAGTGTTACGAAACTGATCTCTCTCCTGAATGGACTTTTACTGCATAATCATTATGAAGAAGTGCAGACTGTAAAAATGCTTTTACACTTTAAGTAAAAAAAAAAACCTTATCTTTCTCTTGATTTATTCCTTCTCTTTCTAGCTTGTACTTATTTGAACAATGTCTAAAACGTATTACAAGCACTTCCTGTGTCTGTTTGCCTCTTTAAGAAAAATCACTTTATGTATTTCCCAATTGTCAGTCGCTTTGTATAAAAGCGTCTGCAAAATGACTAAATGTAAATTACACAAATTGCATCCATTTTTTTTTGCCCTATGGAACCTTTTTATTATCATTTTAAAAACATACACACATGTAGGGGAAAACAAAAGCACTAAGACTAATGATGATTAAATAACTAAATTCATTATTTGAGCAGCAGCATGGTGTCCACAGAGATGGGGAGGCCTGAAAAAAAAAATACAATTAAAAATGCAATAGACTAAAGCCATTTCCTCTCCGGATCTCATACTCAGACAATTATTCACTGAGCCCCTTGTTAATTTAGCCAGTTTGTCTTCAATTTGTGTTTTGGTGTGAAGTGTGTCCTCGTAATACACATCAAAATACAACACCCATGCTACAACTTTTTGTATTTCTATCTAAAATCAGTCAGACGTGTCTCTCCATTTCTCTGTCTGCTTGACTGCTTGAAACAGAGAAAATGTCATTATTTTGCTTAAGAAAATTAACACGGTGAGTAAACTGTTTGCGGTTCAATACGATGCCTAAATAAATACATTTTAGAATACATTTTGGACACAGCCCTGTTAACACAAAAAAAGTACCTGCTTAAAATGTAGACACTTCTGAAGTAACATCATTTGGACACGATATGGCAGAAAAGTGAATAATATAAAATTTGTAATTTTTACACAAACTGTAGTGCTGACTGCATTCATTAAGCTCAGCCATGTTACCCAAGTAAAGAAAAAGAAAAAAAACATGAAAACCTTAACTCCAAAAATATTCTAAGAAAAAAAACATGAAAACCTTAACTCCAAAAATATTCTTTTAGTTTTACATGCATCGTGTGCTTGGCAAGTGTTAATTCACATCACTGACTGCTATCGTAGTTTTACATGCATCGTGTGCTTGGCAAGTGTTAATTCACATCACTGACTGCTATCGCCGTAGGACCTAATAGTCAGAAGCTCCTTCCGAGACTGCAGACAAATGCCCTTTCATAAACAAAATCACCAGTATTCCTAAGGACTGTAATTCCTCTGCTTTTCAAGGACATGCTTTTATCATTTAGAGGGACTCGTCCGCATTTATTTTCAAGTTGGTATGTGCAGTGTCTCAGTTACTGGAAATTCAGTTTCTTTGCCCATTTCTCTTTGTCCTTTCTGGTTAGTATCAGGTCTTGTCTGCACAATATCCTATTATTTTCCATAAGATCAGATCATCTTAGATAACACATACTTTGAAAACTCAGAAACACTATTCTTTTTTTCCATATAACAAAGGAATTTTAAGGGGTACTTTAGAACTGAAATCCAAATGTGGAGTAAAAGTGAAAACCAAAACATACTTGAATCCACACTTTGTTATCCAAACAGAATTTCCTCCTTTAAGTCAGAAACTATTTAATTCTGAAACTAGTTCAAAGTGGAATACAAACAATGTGTAACAAATGTTATCACAAAATTAAAATTCAGCTATCTTCAACAGGGGTCTGCAGCAATATTGCAAGCGGGCCCATCAATTATTGCTTTATTTGAACTCATTTTTTGGAGGAAAAAAAAAAAAAACGGGTTACATACATCTCCTTGTCCCTTCCACATTAAAATGACAAAAACATTACATTGTTACATACACAGGTGTATAATATAAATTCTAATTTTAACAGCTGTGAAAATTAAATGTATGTAAATAATTAAACTAATTTTTTAAACAATGTGTTATTGGCCTTATGGCCATACGAAAGATAATACATGCTGCATTACAAAGATTTGATAATGTATTCTGATTTAAGAGGTGTTTAGAAATGTGTTCAAATGTTAGGGGTTTTAGTCATGTGTCCACCTGATCAGAGTTTGCATCCCAGCTCCAGTTCCCCTAACACTAAACATACTCAAATATATAATCTAAATGATAAATTTGGAATGGATGTAAAGGTGAGGCAATCATCCAGAGATTATGGCTACTGACTGAATTCAAACTGTGAAAGAGATGTCTTTTCTCGCAGATCATCCAGTGCTTAATGACAGATAAAGCAACCATCTCACGACCAGGGGCTTCTGTAAGTGTCTAAGAGGCCTGAAACAGATGTTTTTGCTATACTAGCTAAAGACGCCATAAGACAACCTTCAGGATAAGCTTAACAAATCAGCAGAGAACGCTGAAAATGCATTGGTTCCTTTGCAGGTTCTGGTTTATGACTCTGGATTACTAGCAACGGCTTATCCAAACATCCAATGATCCTAATGTCTTCCAGATCAGCTCTTAACAAACGGAACAAATTGATTCACCTCATCTGAAATGGAGGAGCTTTAAGATGGCTTCATAGCTTGAATACAGTCCAATGCGTGACAAGGACCTTCACTGTCAAAAGGAACTGCAAATATGGACAGATTTCATATCAATGTACATATTATAAATACTGCAGCCACTGCTCTTCAGGGAAGTGTTACTCTGTAAGAGACAGAAATAGTCCATAATAAATAATAAAGGTGAATGCTGCATATGTCCACATTGAAGATTACAAAGTGCGATGTTGGTTGAAAGTGAATGATGTGAAAAGTGATGGTACAAGGTCACATGTTGTACAAGATCATTTAGATGTGCTTTACATGTTGAGATCTTAAGTGCAGGCAAGTTAAAAAATGTGCATTATAAATGTAATTTATTCCTATGATGGCAAAGTCTTTACTATAGCTTTTGATCAATTTAATGCATCCTTGCAGAATAAAAGTAAAACAATAAAAAATAAGGAAAAACTTGAGTGAAGGTTATGGAAGCCTGTTTCCACCACTCAATTAAAAAATAAATCAATAATGTAATTGTGAGTTTATGTCTCGCCATTCTGACTTCATAACTTGCAGTGAGTTTACATCATGCAATTCTGACTTTTTTCCCCTCAGAATTACATGATATAAACTCACAACTGCAAGTTATAAAGTCAGAATTGCGAGACATAAACTCACAATTACATTTTTTTATTTTTAATTCAGTGGTGTTGTTTAAATCTCGCAAATTTTGACTATTTCTCGCAATTCTGACTTTATTTAACTTGTAATTTTGACTTTTTTCTCTCAATTTGACTTTATATCTCGCAATTGCGAGTTTATATCACTCAATTCTGAAAAACCTGCAACTGCGAGAAAAAAGTCAGAACTGTGACAAAAAGTCGCAATTACCATTTAAAAAAAATGGTGGAAATGGGCTTGCTTAGATGGTGCCAATACATGATTATGATACAAAATGCATATTATGGCTTAATAAAGGCCAGGCTTAAAATGCAACGCAATATGGTTCCTGCTCCAATTTCTCTACCCACCAAAGGGGGTCCTTGGCCTAAAAAAAGGTCAAAGACCCCTGAGCAATGGAAATTGGCTCAGCTGCACGTTGAGAGAAGAATATGAGTGGGATTTGGTGCTACTCAAATAAACCAGTACTGTTTTCCTTCCACATGCTTCCTCCCTTCTTTATGCATTTGGAAAGAGATTTATTGTATATCAATTAAGCAGGAGCTGAAGGCCTGCAGATAAGCCTTCTAAGAGCCATAGAAGAATATTTTATTCATAGGAAATATTTGATCCATATGCTTAATGAGAAAAACACAAACAAATCAGCCCTTTCAGTCCCCTGGTTCATAAATCACACAAAGCATTGGAGAAACAGTAAGTGACACTGAGCGCTTGCTTATGGCTCCCAAAGCAGCCAGTTCAAAAGAAGAACGAATGACATCGCCTGGGACTCAAAGGCAGCTGTATGTCTTGATGAAGGTTTAACCAAACAGAGATTGAGTGGAGGGAATTTTGTGGCTGTAAGAAACAGCTATGAGATAACATTTCACTTCTGAGAGAAAATGGAAACAGCTGAGACCTTGATGTGCAAGTCTTTCATACAAGCTTCAAAGTTTAAGCTAGATTCTTACATTTTGCAGGAATGAAAAATGTTCTTTATTGTAAAAATGTGCTACAGGTTATAATTTTATAAATTCTGGCTAAGAAACATTAAGTTACACAGATATGTATTAGCTAGTTAAACCATTTTTACATTTCCCATTTGTATCAGTGTCAAAATCTACTGTAAATTTATTTATTAAGATATTTATTAGTTTTTTGTATCATTTTTTTTTCTGTAAAATATGTAGTAAGTAATTTAATTCATGCTATCTGAATAACTGCTTATTCGGCCCAAGTCTAAAAACAGTATGTCAAAGGTGCTCAAATCACATATTATTTACAGAAGATTTAAGCATGGGATAATATTGGCCAAAATCCTTCAATTAAATCTAATACGACTGGTTTGAACAGTTTTCAGAAATCATTTTATGAAGTATTTTATTATCACCAATGCAATACATATTTTGGGTACTTGGTAGAAGTATGTGAAATGGGATTCAGCCCTGGTCTACTTCAGTGAGATGACAGAGTGGTGAGAATTCACTTCACCAGTAAGATGACAGTTCTGTTCTGGCTAAGACAGGAAAGTTTCTCCGGGACATTAATCAAGCAGGATTTCTGCTATCGCTTATGTCAGGCACTGATCAGATAGATATCCATTCAAAAGTCTGTGACATGCACGTTTGAAATGTGAGTGCTTTTTTAATGTTACTGGAACAGCTATAAAGTATTTGTCCACGCTCAGTACAAAGACAAGCCAAAGTTTTAATGTGTTCATTTAACTATGACTAGTTATGTCAAATGGACCTATTGCACGCAATTAACTTTTCTAAAGTACCTCATCTCAACCAAATTAGGGCAAACCTCATGATTATGAATGAGGATATCAGATAAAAGCCTTTCAAATGTTCTTGTTCCCTGTAAGCAAGCATTTTCTGACATGCATGTTGATCTCCAGTACAAATGTAATATTAATCAAACTAAACCTTTATGTATAATTAGATTTTAAATAGAAAGGTTGCTTGATAAATTTCCTCCATTTTATTCATTAAATAAATAAAAATCAAAACCTGACTATTACAGTACAAAGTTCTGACAGCATCTCTCACCATAACCAAAAGTCTGCTAAGCCTTTGTAAATGATAGTCATAAGAAAACTGGATTTAAAGACAAACTATGTTTTACTGACCTTCCATTAGGTGACGTCTATATGGATTAATGCTAATAGAGATTCTTTAAATCCAAGAGCACTGGTTTCAATTATTAGGCTGAAAAATGTCTTTCAACAGTGAACAGTTCCTTTCAACAGATTTTTTTTTATTATCGCATCATGACAACACAGTCTTAATATTACGTCTGACATAATACTATCCCACAAGTACAATTTTCCATACCACATTTAAAAAGCTTGAGGTGGATCCTCAAGGCGGGCTCTAGGGTAACGTGTGGGAATATCTTGTATCTAGACAAAAACTGAACTGGAAAGAGAGCAGCTACTGCCTGAGAGTCTTGTCCCCCAGTGAGTGGCTCACAGTGGGGGGCACTACTCTATCAAAGAAGAGCAATCCCTTTGCTGAAAGAAGGCCTTACGCACTCCAGATGTGCTGGAACTGTGGGGATAAAACCCATGCCAACAACAACTCGCTAGACTCTGAGACTTCATTAGATGACTGTGGATGCAGGGATTTTGTGGGACAACATCCTGACAAAGAATAGACCGCATGTTTATTGCTGAAAGAAGCAAAAAATTAACATGGGAAAATCAGTACTGGATAACAGAAATGCCTGCAACTGCAGAAAATTCATCAAGAACATGAGACATGATATTGTCCATAGTTAACATTAACCAACTAGTGCTGGACCAGAATATTCGATTATTCGAATATTCGTTCGGTGGGTTGGCATTTTGTGATTCAAATAATCCTTTTTTTTCTGCGGGCACCTGGCATCCCCCACGAAATGGTCTTCATTGGTGCTTGAATATTAGCGTTTTTTTTTTTACTATCGGGCTGAACGTTTCTAAGGACTGTCAGGTACGGTTACAGTTGTATTTTCACGTGATCTTGGTATGGCACGGCATGGTTACAAACCGTTCGGGCCGGAATTCTCGGCACAGTTAGACAGCCCTGCTGTTAGAGTGCGTGTGCTTGACTTCGCCACTCTGTTGCCTGGCTACCAGTTTCTCCAAACAGCCAAGTAAACAGCTACGCTACGTTCAATATAAAAAAGGAAAAAAAATGTCTTGAGACAGTTTGGTCTGTGTAGGAAACATTTGCGCTTATTGATATTATACCCGTTGTCGCCTTCTGTTTATTTTATTTTACACGCAGGGAGTTGTCTTTTTTTCTGTTATTGAATGAAGCAAATATGAGATAAAAATACAGAAATATCTGATCATCGTCCATATCACTGTTTATTGTATATTACACTTGCGTCACAAGGCATTACTGACGCATTTGTAGGCAAAGACCGTGGCAAGGACTGACGCATTTGTAGTGCATTCCAAAGAGCTCTGAAAAATCAATGTAAGTAATTCTGTAAGTAGTATGCCTATAGTATTGTATATAGTGTAATATTGTTGGTGTAAAAAAAAAAAAAACCTCACTAAAAAAAACTGAGCTGCTTTTATCCACCATGTTAATCAGTAATTTTACACATGATAAAAAATGTGCATTTAATTTGCTTGGAAAATACTTGCCAATACGCTGCAGCCATAAAAAAAAATAAATAAATAAAAAAGTACAGTAGGCCAGCCAAATAATAATTTGTCTATAATAAAAGTAGGCTATTGCTCTTAACAGACCTGTGTGTTTTTTATCACTAGTACAGTGTCCGTTCTCTGAGCATATAAGCCCTGCCCGCGTTAGGTGCACCGCTTCCGGCTCGCGCTGTTCTGTAGTTATTAAAAGTTTATTCATTCTGAACGTGTCACGTGTCCATATTGCACAAAAATGCACACTCCACTCCCTTGGGTCCAAAGCAACACACCCGCCACGCGTGAAGTCGATTGGATGAACGGTTCTCGACATAATATAAATACAAACAGACAGACACACAGATATTCCTGCCTTTATTAGGAGAAGAATCCGTTCAGCTCCTCCCTTCGAAGCTTCGAATAGTCTGTGTTGATTACCATCGGAGCTTTGAAGCTCAAAAAATGGCCCTATAACCAACAGACCAACTTGCATTACCGCTATACTGTAAATATTATGAATTATTACATTCAAAATAACTTTCCTTATTCAATATATTTTATTAATTCCTGTGATGGCAAACTGAATTCACAGCAGCAATTACTTCAGCCTTCAATTCCATATCCATCAGAATTCACAAAAATATGCTGATTTGGTGCTCAAGAAACATTTCTTGGAATGAACCTAAAATGAACAGCATTTAAATGAATCTTTTGTAACATCATAATGTTACATATAACATTATTATAACATATTAACCATCACTTTTGAACATTGTAAATCATCTTTGCTGAATAAAAGTATTAATAAAATACGCCACACCATCCAAAACGAAAAATGAAGAAAAATATATATATTTGAAGAGAAATGAATGGAAATTACATGCAAAGATGAATTGTGAATTAAATTAACAGTTGAATCAAATTAAATACAAAATTAAATAAAAGCAACATTACAAATATGACTATAACTGTTAATGATGAGTGTCAGATATTATGATTTTAGATTTAACATTTTGTAATTGTATATGTGATGTGTATGTCATTTTGTTACATGTGAAGAGCTACTTACTTGAGTAGCTGCTGCCATGTCTTCAACAGAAAATATCTGAGATGGAGCTGAAGCAAACACACAAAGAGAAAAAAAACCTGTTAATACATAATAATATTGGGCCATCTCTGCCATTATAAAAAACAAACAAACAAAAAAAAAAACATTAAATACATTAACAAACTCATCGCCTTGGTGAAAAACATTTTTGTGATTGTTACAAAGCTTTAATGTGGCATAATGTGTTGCTCATAATTAATAGAATCTATGATTCCCTCTCAATAAAGTGGATATGTACATTCAGATTCATTCATCATGTGACTGGATTTTTAGTTTTGACTCAAATTAGACAATGGCCGTATTTTATTATTATACATGGCTTACTTGAATACATAAAGTTATCACGTAATAGTATGACATTTTACTGCATTTCACACATATACATAGAGCAGAAATACTGTGATTCTGCAGGCCTAGGCAGAATTGTGAGACACAAGGGATGATAATTTAAGTGAAGACACAAGGCCCTGTCACTGCCACACTGGTGCTTTGGGCCCAGCTCTGCTTGAGAAATTATTACAGAACTGGTCTCTACTGATGAAAAGCACAGGGGACACAATAAGCCAGCCATCGTCCATGTAGGAAGTGCGGAAATTGTGGAGCTGGAGGCAGTGATGGAAAGGGGATACTGATGAAACGGGGGAATTGGTTGCACCGGAGGAAGTTGGAAATGAAGAGAGAGAGAAAAAAAACCAAGCCCCCAGTCATCTCTGACTTCAATTTTAAGCATACAAAAACAATACACAAAAACATAGTAGGGACTAAAATTATTAAGAATCGGTAGCTAATATGTATGAACCTGTGTGGTTGCATTAAACTTTCATTCACTTAAATTCTTTGACACATAGGAAGAGCAGGTGAAAGTTTAGATTTTGTGAACTTTGACCTCAAAAGTTTGGACGCACTTGACAGGCTTTGTATTATGAAAAGGCGCATGCATAAAGGATTCAAATTATTTGTAGACACATAATATGTGCTATCATAACAAATTTTACAACATTAAAAAAAAAAAAAAAAAAAAAAAAAAAAAAAAAAGACGTACGTAGGTCAATGTTCCCTCTAATTTTTTTTCTTGCTGAGCAAAACTTTTCTCTATTGGGCGGACATTTCGGCCACCTGTGCAAAAACATTCTTTATACCAGACATGTACAAGCGCGCACAAAAAAAAGTGTGTAACTTTTAACTTTAATGTGCTATTTGGTATTTTAATTTGACCCGTGACTAAATGATGTACATTTAGATTACCTGAGAAACTTTAATTATATATTATATATATATATATATATATATATATATATATATACACACACTATAATACACTTCCATTCAAAAGTTTGGGATCAATAATGTTTATTAAATAAGTCTCTTATGCTCATCAAGGCTGTATCTATTTGATAAAAATATTGAATATTATTTCACAAAATAATATTGTGAAGTATTATTGCAATTTAAAATAAAGTTTTCTATTTTAAATATACTTTAAAATATAATTTATTCCTATGAAGCAAAGCAATTTTCAGCATAATTTCTCCAGTCTTCGGTGTCACATGATCCTTTACAAATCATTCTAATATGCTGATTTATAATCAATGTTGGAAACAGTTGTGCTGCATAATATTTTTTTGGGACTTGTGATATTTTTTCGGGATTCTTTGATAAATAAAAAGTTAAAAAGGACAGTGTGTATTCAAAATAGAAATTTTGTGTTACAATATACACTACTAAAATGTTTGTGGTCACGTATTTTTTTTCTCTTTTTTTAAAGAAACTTAATACTTTTATTCAGCAGCAAGAATGTGTTAAATGGATGAAAAAAGTGATAATAAAGACATATTTTTAGAAAAGATTTCTATTTTGAATAAATGCTGTTCTTTTTTTATTAATCTAAGAATCAAAGAAAAAAGCAAAACGTTCCAAAAATTATATTTTGAAAAAAAAAAAAATTTTAAGCAGCACAACAGATTCAATCACTGATAATAAATCAGCATATTAGAATGAAATTCTGAAGGATAATATTTTTGGAGTAATGTATGCTGAAAATTTCATTCTTTGCCTCCACGTGGGAAATAAAATTATATTTTAAGTATATTAAAAAAAGGGAAACCAATATTAGAAAATGCAATTAATGGTTCAATATTACTGTTTTTTCTCTGGATTTTCGATAAAATAAATACATCCTTGATGAGCAGAGACTCCATTAAAAAACAAGGTCAATTATTTAATAGGTGTTAATAATATAGGCCTAACATAATATAATATCAAAACAAACTGAAGCATTTAAACTGATAGAATAGAATAGAACAGAATAGAATAGAAACTGAAGCATTTAAACGGAGATCTGTAAGTTAAATATATAAAAAAACGTGAACGTCAGTTCTAGACTTGTGATGATGTATTTAAATGCATGATCTATCACGCGTAATAGAATATGCCACGATATTGGTTATCGTTGGGCACTGTTCTAAATACCGGAGAATAATGTTATATATTACAAATTATTCAGAATTGCGAATACATTTTAAGAATACTTTTCCCATCAATCAAAATGCACATCACTGGCTGTAGGCCCCCTGCATTCAAAAGACGGGTGTAGCTCCGATGTAAAGCAACACGCATGAGAAGCACATGGGGGAACAGGGTGAGAGGCGCGCTGAATGAACGCACATCACTCTCTGACAGCAGATGGCGCTAAACGCTGCAGAAAATGCTTAGCCCTACCCTAGAAACCCCATAATAAAAAGCAACTGCTACTTCTAAACATTTAAATAATATAAAATAATGTTTATATATTTCCATAAATTTTTTCCATTTTAATCTGGACTACAACATGCCCCCGATATGGTGTTGTGAAAGTGTTTTGATTCTTTATTGTTCATTAAACACTTTACATTAGGGCTTCTTTCAAATGCCAATGAAAAATTTCTTCTGAAATTCATTAATCTTAGTATATTCCAATATTAATAACACAAAATCAAAAGTTGCAACTTTGTTATTTAATGAGTTAACATGAGCTAAGACTTGTATTTTTTAACGATAATTTTTTTTAAAGATTTAAAGATTTTTTAACGATAATTTTTTTTTGTTATCACTTCTGTAGTAAATGTAGCTATTGCTCCTTGTGAATGGTTTAATGCATTAACTAAGGTTAACTAATGAGGTCTTATTGTAAAGTGATACCATGGGTCTTTAAAGTTCTCTTCCACTTAAATAAAACTTTTAACTTTAAAATATTTTTTTTGGTATTGCTTTATTATTATTAGAATGATCATAATTTTTGCTTATAAGCATAAAAAAGTTATTTAACCTGTTCTACGGTATTAGACCACTTTTTGAAACTTAATTTCAATACCGTGATAATACCACATACCGTGACAAAACATTATCAATTAATCGCAACAGGAAAATTTGATACCGGCATATCCCTAGTCAGTTCTATAGCTATCTAAACATCCCTATGATGTACAGATTGCACACTACACCTGTGTGACTGTAAATGTCTCTGAGTTTTGTTACCGTTCTGTGCCCATCATCCGCTGTTTCCAGCACTTAATCAAGCCACTCTTCTTTAATACATGATGACGTTTTTATTTCACATGTCACTGCGTTTTGCGTCGGCTCTCGAGTTGAGCTATTTCGTAGGCTACGCAACCATTAAAATATTCGGTTTCAACAGCGACTCATTTGGCGCACATCATTCCCTTTCTATGAACACTGTAAACCGCATTCACCGGTTCTAACTCTATCGTGATATCAACTCTATAGCGGGTTTACCCGAGCATTGCAATTAATTTGCTTTCGCAAATAGCTTTCCCAACTCATTTATGCGTGTGCGCGGCACATTATTTTCTTCTGTGCGCGTGGAACAGTTATTTCTTCTCGCGCGCGCGCAGCTTAGAGGGAACATTGACGTAGGTGTATCCAAACTTTTAATTGGTAGTGTAAATGCTGGAGAAGACAGTATGTATTTATTATCTTGGTTTAACAGGTTAATTATACCAGACAGCTAAACAAAAAATAGCACAAAACTGAAGTTGAAAATTGAGGGTGCAATTCAATATTGATACAAAACTGAACAGTTATTTAAAGTAGAATACTATTATATATACTGAATAACAGTATAATACTAATGACATCAATAACGAATGTTAATGACATATGGGCCTTTTAACTGGGGGTGGGCCTTTTAACCATATATTAGTGAATGTTAAATTGCTATAAGATATTAACACACAAGTAGTAAATCATCAGAATTATGTTATGGTGGGGGGATGAGGTCAAATCGAGGTTACTGAAGAGGTAGCTAACTCAAAAGAACATTTTTTAAAATTTGTACAAAGCCACTTTAGCAGTAGCAGCTTTTAGGAACATCTAAAAAGCGGTCTGCTACAAACCATCATTATACATAATGGTTATTAATTGCAATCTTTATAAAGATGAGTTTAATTGCTACCACTAGCAGCTTTAATATTAAAGCTGTGAACATACAAGGACTGAATTGAGCTGTTTAGTAACTAAAGGGCCGAGATGATTTAGAGGAAGAGAGAAAACAAGAAAAAGAGAAGAAGCCACATGTATTAAAGACACATAAAACAAAACCACAACAAGGCAGCCACACGCATCTGTTTCTGCCCTGAATAAGAAAAATGGGATGTAATACATTACATTCTGTCACAGTTTAAACTAAAGTTTGTTTTAAATTCAGGGATCAAGCAGAGACAGAAGAGCTAAGATTAATCTGCACAAAATTTACAAGAGGGAAAAAAGATAGGACAGACACAGATCAAATACAAACTCGTGTAGGAAAAAAAGTTACAATTTCTTGCTTCCACAGATTCACTGCTCTTATCAAAGCAAGAGAAGGGACCAAATCGAATACCAAAAATTCTGAAATTCTTTTTTTTGGTAACATTTCACTGCTATGCTTATAAATGATTATTAAACAACAAGATTAATAAATTGCAAAACAGATATATTTTTGATTCATTTCATGCACCTGGACTCACACAGCTCCTCTTACAGCATATAAAGACCAAAGAAATGGTAAAGTGCCATTTTCCTGCTGATTCACAAGACACACAGAGGTCATGTTACCACTGAAACTTCAAGGGAGAAGAACTTCAAAACCTCTTCCTACCTCCAGCGTTTTGATTGGTTCTATACCTGTGAATCACCTCAGTGTCACGGTTCAACAAAAGCACTCAAATACAAACTTCTGGGTGAATAAATGCCACAAAGTAGATTAATTCAATCTATGAAGCTGGGATTTCAGACTTCCCTTGACAATAGAAACTAAACAACCAAAAGTAAAAAACAAAGGAATATACACTCTCTTATCCTATCCCAAATTATTTTATGAGTAAGATTTAACAAACTGGGAGAGAAGTTGAAAAGTAGTACAGAACAGAGGACATATCCGAGAATAGGGCTCTAGGTGTAAACAAATCATTGAAACTAAATCGAATTTTTACAGCAAAAACTCAAAATGCCAGTATGCAAAGTTCTAATGACAAGTACAGTATCTTGAAAAATATGCGGTTCATGGTCTGCAATATTTTAATAAGCATATACAAACTAATCCCTAGAATACAAGAATCATCCATGCGAATAAGCTTCTAGTATCAGTTAATTACCCAGAGTACCAAAGCAGAACACCATCCATCCCAAGACCCCAGTATGAGCTGCAGTTGTGAGCCTGTAATAGATCTTATCAGCTCTGATTTGTGTCCTTACACTAGTGGAGCTGCTTAATTTATTGCTAAAATTTACCTTAACCTTTAAACTATTTTGACAGTGAATCACAACATGTAGATGTACAGTAGTAGTGCACAACAAATCTACAATTTTTTTATTTTTAATCAACTAGTCGGACCTGGCACTGGCTGGAAAAACAGCAAGATGTGACATATACAGTGCATGCGTAAGTTTGGGAACCCCTTGCAGAATCTGTGAAAATTTGGATAATTTTAACAAAATAAAAAGAGATCAAACAAAATGCATGTTTTTTTTTTTTTTTTTTTTTTGTAATTTATTTTCAAATTGGGGGCTGATGAACAACTATTAAAAAAGGTGCACACATTCACTGATGCTCCAGAAGGAAACATGATGCATTAACAGCCGGGGGGTGAAAACTTTTTTAAATTGTACTTTGTACTTAATTTGTCTTCCGGGAAACAGGCAAATATGTTCTGTTGCTTTTGAAGGGCAGTACTGGGAAAAAAAATAATATTTCAACAAATTAAGAAAAATTTGGATATATTCATCCTGTTCAAAAGTTTTCACCCCCCAGCTCTTAAGGCACCTTGTTTCTTTCTGGAGCATCAGTGAATGTTTAAACCTTTTTTTGAGTCCCTCAATTGTTCTCAGTTTGAAAAGATGGATCTCAAAATCTTACAGTCACCGCTGGAAAGGGTTCAAATATGCAAAAGATGCTGGAAAACTGAAGAATCTGCATCGAGATTCATCCAGGATTTTTCTGAAGAAAATTGCTCAGTTTAACTATTCAGAACAAACTCATGAACAACCATCACAAAACAAAAAACAGTCGTAGATCATCCAGGTAACCACACACAGTATTAAGAACCAAGGGTTCCCAAACTTTGTTATTTTAATAATTTTAGGGGTTTTTTATCTTGTGGATTATGTAAATTGTTTTTTTTATGGTTTTTGGTAGTTTTTTATTTTGTGGATTATGTAAAATATCTTATTCAGGACAGTACTATTTTTAACATTTTTAAAGATGTGAAGGGGTTCTTTCACATGCCATTATACATAAATGTATAGATTTGTCTGGCTAGCCAACGAATATGGCGCAAATGAAAATGCATATCTCATTATCATTCACCTTGTTAAAACGGTCCACCCACTTTCTAAAGACACAATGAGGAACATCTGTTACTGGAGGCCTTCTACAAATTAATAAAACAAATACATCAAATTATAGTGCCCCTGAGCGAAGCAGGCCTGTGCATATAACATCTTATCACATTAATTTACATATATAAATGCTGTGTCCTTACAAAGGCCGCCATGTAGAGCCAAGCAATGAGGGCGACACTTTTAAACAAGTGAGTACGTGATTAATTTTTCAGTGTAAAAATGGCAAAGATTACTCAAGTTCATTCATAAACTCTTTACAAAGGTTACATTTTTGTAATTCCCTCAATGACTTTCTTCAGTCTTAAGATGAGCATGACCGGGCATGGATATTCTTATGAAATCTGGTTAAAAGTTATAAGCTCATCATCTACAGTACATTTTGCGTCAACAAAAACACACTGATAATGAAAAGACTCTGTTTGATGAACTTCATCACACATTCTACACATCATTTTCGCCTGAAACTAAATTCCACAGTCTTGCATTATGATTAATAACATGACTCTTGGTGACAGCTCTCAGGAGAATTAAATACTCCCATCAAAACAAAATACAGAACTGGACCAAAATATAATACCATTAAAAATGGATGTGTAAAACAAATATTACAGCAAGGATATTGTTTCGCAACGCACAGCAGCTGCTCACATACAAAGTGTAAAAAGCATTTGGAGGGACACAAAGGATGGCATTTCAAAATGCATCCTTAATGGCCATTGAAAAAACTATTCATTCAACTATTCATGTAAGCAAAGTAGGTTGTAAGTAAATGTAAAAAAGTGGGGCACAATAAACGTTGGAAAAAAATATGTAAAACTGTCTATAATGGTTGATGTTTCTTCTTGTCCATGTTTATGTTTATCAGTAGTATCACTATTTTAAGTGGAAAGAAACGGTATATTTCAGGATCAGAAATACTACGGGTGTTACTGGCAGCCTTGATAGCATCTAAAAATCATTTTCAAGGTAATGCCAAATTGATTTGCATCAAAAAGCCTTTTTTTAAATACTGAAATGTGCTACAGCTAGGCTCCGAAATGCATGACCAATTTATAACTGGACAACAGCCACTGATTACATTAAAGCTTTCATAGGTTAAGTACTTATTTTCAAAACTTTATGATTTCATCCCCTGTATATTCAATGCATTCGATATTTGTATTTGATTGATGGCATAGCCCTTTATGCTGCTAATTTTATTGTGAGCTCAAATGATCTTTTTGTTTGTCTGACAGAAGCGGTTTTCAAAAAAAGCAAAGCTAATGCAATGAATCCCTACAATAGAAACAAAATGACTCTGAATAGATCCTAATGAGAAAAACAACAAGGAGCTCTCTATCACCTACTTATCAAAGTATGTGAAAGCCTGCGAGATAATGAAAAATTCTCCAAATCTGTTTCCTCAATGACTGACAGGTTCCTTTCTGCCAAAGTTAACATCCCACACTTTGACCTAAACGGCTCACAGGATGATTGCAGAGCAAAAGACCTGTCAATATTGCTTTAAAAACAGCAGGAAATTGGATCATCTGCACTGAGAGAGGAAGTGAGCCAATGAAAAACTGTGCAAGACAGTCAGGAACAGAGCACTGAGGGGGCACTGGAAATGATTTACAATGTTTCCACACCTGAACATGTTCTCAGTCACAGGATTCCAATAACAGAGACATTTAATACTAGGGATGGACGTATGTTTGTTTGTTTATTTCACGCCAATCCAGCATCTACGGCTATATTCATAGTGAGAACCAGTCAATCCATACACAAGTCTCGTCTTTACACACACGTCCGGGGACAATTTAGAATGATTTCAAAGTGCATGCATTTACAAAATGTTTCAAAGTCGGGTTACAGTGAATGTTTGTCAATGCTTTTTTCTTTTTAATTAAACTGCTGGTCCTAAATGCAGTTTTACATGTCAGGGACAGGATCTTGTTGAATAATTTTGCTTATAAAAATTTTAATAAAAACGTGTGTGCAAAGAAACCAAAAGCAATAAAGCACTCTATGCCATACTGTATTCAGCTAAAAGACATTAGTAGACAAAAAGCTCAGCAATTTAGTATGGTCTCACATGCCTTATGTTCACCTCTTGTCATTTTAAAACGTAAAAATAATAAATATAGCAAATACATATTGAGAAATGTCTCACTGTTATAATTTTTTTTTTGCCCATGCAAATGTCAATGTTTACTACCGTTTAGTTACTAATATTCTTCATATTATCCTCTTTTGTGTTCTGCAGGAGAAAGAACGTCATACAGGTTTGTAATTGACAGAATTTTCAATATGGGTGAACTATCTCTAAGTATCGACCACCTAAAATTATTCCAAATACAAGGGTGGAAATGATTTGCTTTCAAACAGAAGTACCTGCTGACTGACACTTCACTGATTGTAGGGCTTGATGATCTTGATGGAAGCTCAATTACCCCGTCCATCTCTTCACTCTTTACTTTCAGCATTGCAGAAACGAGAGGCTGGGGAGTGTTCTGAATGCTGTTTGATGAACCTGTTACATGGAAAGACATGGAAGAAGGAAAAATACAGTTAGGAATACACCACTAGAATACAATCTTGTGGAAAAAACCTTGTAAAATAAGACCTCTTGACAATAAGGTTGTTTTTTTTTTCCTTTCTATTTTATTTATTTACTTTTTTTGCTAATGTGTATTTTAGATGCAGTCAGGTTATAAAATAAAAATGAGTCTTGGTGAGTAAAAATAAATAAAATAAACTACCATTTGGCTGGTATTTTGTTTTTCAAAAAATACAACCGCATGTGTCAAAGCAAGTCATACTAACACTAATTGTGCTATATACACACACACATCCATATATATATATATAACACTATATGTGACTGTGGAGGAAAAAACCAGTCTTAAGTAGCAAAGGTGTATTTGCAGCAATAGCCAAACAATACATTGAATGAGTCAAAATTATCGATTTTTCTTTTATGCCAAAAATCATTAGGATTTTAAGTACAGACCATGTTCCATGAAGATATTTTGTAAATTTCCTACCACAAATATATAAACTTAATTAATATATAACTTAAATTTTGCTTGGTAATATGCATTGCTAAGAACTTCATTTGGACAACTTTAAAAGGCGATTTTCTCAATATTTAGATTTTTTTTTTGCAGATTCCTCAGATTCCAGATTTTCAAATAGTTGTATCTCAGCTAAATATCGTCCAATACTACCATCCAAACTAACCATACATCAATGGAAAGCTTATCTTTTCTGCTTTCAGATGATGTATAAACCTCAATTTCAAAAAATTGACCCTTATGACTGGTTTCATGGTCCAGGGTCACATATAGAAACATTATATATAAAATGTGAACATTTACAGAGTGTTGAAAAGGGTATTATTTTTGTATTGATCACCACACCCCTGAAATCTCTATTTACACATAACCAGAACTAGAGAACTGACAATTCCAAAATCAATTGCAACTAAACCAACTGTGACAGCACTGACTGACAAAGAGATGTCAAACAGCCATGTTGAATATTTTTACACCGCAAACTGCTTATTGACTTTGAAGTCCACATATGCTTTACTGATAACAGCATGAGACTGGTGCCTTTTGTCATCAGCGCAGGTGATGGGGTCTACAGGCCCTTATTTACGGCAATTGTTGAGGTGGCGCACAAAATTCCTTACTTCAAACAGTCTTTGTGTGTGTGAATGAAGTATGCTGTATATAGTAACTCTGTCACTACAATGCTGGTAGATAATGTTTATAAAGTTTCTTTATTTCTGCATCCATTTCCTCAACATTTAAGTCCTAATACGTGATAGAGTCTAATCAAAACAAATAACACAAAACACGGAATATTTTCACTTCTTTATCAAGTAAAATGGTCTAAGAATGAACTTCTTTGTGGAAAAGTATGTGAACCTTTGCTTTCAGAAAAGCAATAATGCAACCAAATGTTTCTTTGGATAAGTTTTTAAGTTTTGATTGTTAGATTTGTTAAGCTTGTTATTGTTCTTCCTTAACACAAGGTGTCAGTCTACAGACTGACGTCTTGACATTCCCCTGTAAAACTTTTTGGTACAATGCGGAATGCTTAGTTCCATCAAAGGTTGTGATTCAGAAGCTGCAAAGCAGTCCCTAATCATTACACTGTCATCATCGTGATTCACAGTTGAGATCAAATTTCTTATTGAGTGCAAGTTCTTTATTGCCAAATGTAACACTTCTCATTGAAACCAAAAAGATCTGTTTACAGTCCACAAATCATTTAGCCAACAGACTTCTGGATCATCCACGGGTCTTTGGAAACCTTTAGATGGACAGCATTGTCTTCTTGGAAAGCAGCGGCTATCTACTTGTTATCCTGCCATGCACACCATTCTGAGTGTTTCCTTGATAGACTCAGCTTCCACAGCAACTCACAAATTCACACCTGCTTTTTATGTAATTTTAACACCCTGCTACTTTAAATGAACTGATAATTCTAGAGGTTCACATACTCCCACTAAACCAAGAGAATGACTTCTAGATGATATTAGTAAATGAGTGTAGAAAAAAAAAAGGAAAAATATTTTTTAATTACTTGTCAGTTGAATTTTGAATGTAGGTTAAATTTACAGCACATTCTTTCGAGCACAGTACACAGAGTCAACATTAATGTTATTAATTATGAAAACACTTGGAGATTTAAGGATAATTTTTTGGGTATATGTAAATTTATTAAATTTTAAAAATGTCAAGGTCAAATTTTATGAAAACACTTGGAGATTACACAAACAAGAATATATATATGAATATCAATAATATATAGATATAGGAATGTATTATATATATATATATCTATATATATATACACACACACACCACACACACACACACACACACACATATATATATATGTATATGATGTGTGAAATATCTTATGTACATCTTTAAGTGCAATCTGAAGAGAAACTGAAGTCAATGGGACCTTTGGAGTCTGTTTCCTCTGCAGACTTCCAATCGGTGCTCCTTGGATGTCTCCAGACGACCTTGTGGGAAATCAAACGGGATAAAATCGCTAAAGTTAGTCTTCCCTAAAATGGTCATAAGTTCAAATTGGCAATAAAAATAAAAAAAAAAAAAAAAAAAAAAAAAAAAAACTAAAAAAAAAAAAAAAAAAAAAAAAAAACAAAAAAATAAAAAAAAAATTGAAAAAAAAAAACAAAAAAACAAAGTTTAAACCATTGCAAGTCATAAAAAAAAAAACAATAGGTGGATAGTATAGGGGTCAGAAAGTAAAAGTCCTGCCATATGTTTTATCCACCAATACTCAGCAGCTGATTTCACCCAGAGGAGGAATCAAGTCATTCCTTCCAATATATATCCCCAAGTCCTAGATTAAAGTATATATATATATTGTATATGAACACCTGCTGTTAATTATCACTGAAGAAAAGAGAAATATATATACTTTATGGATATATTGAAAAGGAACAAAAAAAAAAAATATATATTTGCTTATATAGACCTTTTAACAGTTTTGATAATATATATATAGCAAACACACAAATCTTCGAGCAGCATACACATGTATATTATATTGATATATATATATATTATATTATATATCAATATATATATTATAGCCATAATTTATATATGATATCAAACAGTGGTATATATTATACTGCATATTATATATTTATATTTTGTTGATTTTACCTGTAGAGATGCATATGGTGATATCTGTGTAGTCTAAAAAATAAATCTTATTCTCTGTAACATCTTTGCATGCTGTAGTGCTCACTGGGATCTGAAGAGAAACTGAAAAAAGTCAATTGGGACCAGCTCATTGGAGTCTGTTTAATCCTATCACTGACTTCGACCCCTCTTCCTGTTTGAGTCAAGGGTGCTCTCTTGATGGTGTCATTTTCCAAACGAACATCTGACCTGGGCAATTCCAAACAACAACAGGTGGGAAAATTCGCTACTGTTCTGCTTTCCTCTAAGAACTTGAGAATAATGTCAAAGGAAGAGAAGTGAAATCAGCTGCTGGAGTGTTCAAACTGGAGGCACGTTCAACTGCACTTCATAAGTATAAAGAAATTAAGAAATAAAAGAACTTCTTGCAATAAATACTGAATCTTGAAAAATGGGCGTTCTGAATGCCTCAAGGGCATATTGTGCACTGATGAATCAGGAACATGCACCGCAAGTAAAGTAAATAAAGTCAATTATGATTTCATGATAGCTTTTTTCATGAGGACTTTATTTAACCTTTTTAACCTGGAATATTCCTGTAAATAATACCAAAACCTGCATTATACAACAGTCATGTCTGGATAATAAATTGTTACATAATGTCACAATAAATTAATAAAGTAAAAAAACAAAGCCATAAAAGGAAAATTTGAATGTATCTTGTACTGAAAATGATAGAGGATTATATTTCAATCTTAGCGTTCTCTTATAACAGAGAATGAAACCTGCAATGGAAAATAACAGTGACTCTGTCTGAAAGCACTGGCATAACAAGGCAGACCATGATAAATGTAGTGGCGAAAACCAACAAAAGCAGATGAAAGGTCATATGGCCTGCTTTTAAAATCACATCAGCCAAAGGCCCAAGAAGAGATCAGCTGAAATAACGATGACTGAAGAACTGCAGAACAAATACAGAGATATACACCGCAGCTCACTATCACAGAAACACATTACTTTAAAATGTCTGCAGACCCTGACATCTGTCTGTGTTTGTTTGCAATACAGCACATGAATCCTATTTCTATTCCTAGTATATCTATTATAACTGAATAGGCCTAAAGTGTTGAATTGACTGTATTTGCATTTTATTAATGGATCATATGGACACCATTTGTAAAATCAAGTGAACAGCTTATAGATAGCTGTTTTCCATAAACATACATGTGAAAAAAAAGAAGAAAAAAAAAGTAATTTGTTTTTTGCCTAGTAAGCAGGCACACCAAAGGTTTAATGAAAGTAATGGTTGCAAGAAAAAATTTTCACACAACATTCATCTTACATATTTCCACATACAGCAAATTTGTCCAGCATGGGGCCGGTTAGCATTAAGTGCTTCATTTTTAGCCATTAAAATAGCACACTAAGCATCATTACTCATATAGTGTTATCTTAACTCAACCACACTGTTGTTACTCACTGAAAAAAAGTAGAACGCATGGCTCCTAATCTCTATTGTACATGGTGTGCATTAGTCATGGGTTTTGTGGCAAAGTATCTGTTCTCATACTTCATACTACAACAGCTGAAAGTCCATTTTGGCAATTCCATTAGAAAGCCTATTTAGTGCCATTTTTCAAAAACCACTGCTGGCTAATCGCAGAAGTGCTAAATAAGGAACTTTATCTCTGGAATAATGACTTGTTGACTGTAGTCAACTGTTGGAGCAATTACTGCCTTTTTATGTGGGCAAAGCTTCAGACACAAAACACTGCAAACGGAAAACAGCTATCGAAACAAATACATTCTAAATTCCCCAGAGAACACATGGTGAATTAGTCTTTAAGATCAACCTACAAATTGACAATGTTTAATCAGCTCCTTTATTTATTCCTTTAAAATTAGTGGAAAAAAATTCTAAGTGAATAGCTTAGAAACCAGAATCCTTAAGTGGAATGCTAAACGGAACAAGAAATATCAATTCAAATCTCTAATTTTGCCATCCTATAATTTTAGACATTTTTAAAAGAATGTTTCAAATTGTTTGAGTATCTTGTATTTTTAATATATTAGGTGCACATGCACAGTTTTGAACTTCCCTGTGCCATGCTGTGTTGATTAACTTCTTTTGCACTGCAGTTTCCTTCATGGAATTGATACAAGTATCTATCCATCTAAACTGCAGATCCCAATAAAAACAGTTTTAAGTTAACCTAAGCCATGCCACCCACCAGCTGTATCTGATCTGCGTCTCTTCTTCATTCTGATGCTGAAGACACTCAGTAAACAATGAAATCAGACCCTTCTTCCAGAGCCAATATTATTATAAATTCTGAAAACACAGTGATATCAAACATGAGACAAGTTCTTGAATTTATTCATTCTTGCTATAAGCAGAATAATCTGTCAGGATAACAACTAAAAAGCTCTGAAGAAGCATTTAAAAAATACTTTCTCCTGTTATTTCATATATTCAATTCTCATTGGATACAACAAACAAAAATCATGCTCTCCCCCCCCCCCCCCCACTGGTTATAGTCTACATTAAAATATGAACACGTTGTGATGGATCAAAAGAACAAAAAGAACATTACAGGAATCTTGAAACTATTACTAAGAAATGGGTGGTGAAGTGTTACAAGACTTCAGTGTCTAAATATACTTTTTCTTTCTCAAGTCATATTGCATCACACTCAGAACACTTGGGAAGTAAATCTGAGGCTTCTTCATGGAAGACTAAGTTATTTACTGTGGACAAAAGCAGGATCAAATCTGATAATGGGCCAGTTTCCCAAAAAAAAACAGATCACTGCTCTTTTAATCTTCATTTCCTTATTTCTGACAGACTTAGAAACGGTTGGGTTGAAATGATTATATGAAAGGAAAAATGCTATATTTAAACAATCAAGAGAGTGAGTTTCAAGAGAAACAATTTCCTTCAGGTCGTTGTGAAATCGTAGGGCCAGGGCTCTAGATGTGTGACCGATTTGGGACAAAAAAATCAGAGCCATTCGAGGGGAGAAAAAAAGTCTCCGCGAGTCTGAAAGTCTCCCTGTGGTTCAACAATAGACACTAGAGCCCTGCATTTCAGCCCGAGCCCGACGGACCACACTTTTTTACGCCCCTTGAGCCGGGCTTCGGGATCATTTTCACGTCATAGTTCATAATTTGTCAGTGGTTCGAGTATGTTTTGGAGTTGTCCTTACTTTTATATTTTAGACATCCATCAATTAGTGATGAAAAAAATGTTGCCACGCTGGTGGAAACAACACAAGACCGTGCTACCACGACTGTCAAGAGCGGCTCGACGGTGTTTAGTGTCCCGCCAGCAGCAGTGCAGCTGAACAGTTCTTCGTTCAAATGCACTCAATAGGCTCAAGCTTGCCGCAAAACACCAGCAAAAGTAATTATTATAAATGTGACAGAGGGAAATAGTAAGGGGTTATTTGAATTACAGTATTTACTAATAAACTATGCTTTCTGAGTCTGTGTCGCAAGGATGAAGTTGCTGATCCTGACTCGCCATCTCATTAGACGTGCCTTTAGAGAGAAGTGCATCTTTTCGGATTATGATTAGAATGAAAGAGTTTTTGTTTTCGATTTGTTTTATTTCGTTAGTTTTTTTTTTTTAGCTTTCTATAGATGTATTTATGTGAGGCATGTTTTCACTGAGCTTCGGTTCATTTTTGTACTCCTGTCAGAGTAGAGCAGAAAGCGCATCGTGTTTGTTTTCTTTACTTTATAAAAGCACAACATTTTGTTGATATTGTGAGTGCACACAAATAAAAGACCCTTTGCAGTTACGAATGATGTATTACGCTTACCTTTATGTGCAAAAATTACGGCGTATCTACTGCCAAAAAAAAAAAAAATGCAAGTGATCGCGCTGGGCGTCTCCATGTCCTGAAGCGTCTCCGCACAAACAAACTATTGGATAAAGCGCACATTTATCTGGGTCTAACGTTTAAACATTGTTATATGCTTGAACTGTTTTATATCTATAGATTTTATTTTAGGCAGGTCGTGATGATTTGAGAAGGCTAACTTGATCAAACATAGGCTCACTGTCTAACGCTGGCCGCTTGGTCGCTACTTTAAAAAAAAACTAAAACATATTTAACAAATAAAAAATGCTCCAAACGTTTTCTAAATTAACTTAAAAAACGAAATGAAATATAATCACTTTGCTATTACATACAAAACTGAACTATTGTAATAGCTGAGACAGTAGTATAAGCTGTTTAGGGACTGTTTAGCTGTTCAGATCAGACACTAGAGCATCCCTTCATTCAGACACAGTAGAAGATCTGATAAGAATCAGTGTAGAGGGGGCAAGTCTGGAAGATTTTGCTGCTAGAGAGAGTTTGGCAAGCTGGTTTAACCAAGGCCAAAGATCAAGAAGGCCAAACTACAGGAGTTGGCCATCCGAGGGGCATGTGACTGCAATGGAGGATAGTCCATAAGACATTGAGCCATGAGATGTTCAGTTTGAAGCCCTTAAAACCTTAAAAACCTTAATGAAGCCTTAATTTAGATTTTCTTTTTATTTCATTTATCTTGAGATGTTTTAAGTGTAAATTTCAGCTCAGTGAAGCACCAACACTTTTTCAGTAAGTTACCTTTCTTGTAGAATTGTGCTTCAAATAAAGAAGTAGTGCAAAATGTTAGTCTAGAGCCCTGCGTAGGGCAAAAGAAAAAAAATATTATTTTAATTAAGGTTTCCCTAGTGCTATAAAGAAAATTAAGAAAGAACATAAATGCAAGAGAAGACTGCAATTGTCCAATTTGCAAATATTAAGGATGTCATTGTGGTCAATCAGGATTTTATTGAACAGAACTAAAATTTTGACAATGGAAAATGAACTATGGTTAATTAGTGGTTAAGTTTTAATAAAGAAATAATAATAATATTAAACAAAAACACAGAAGCGTTATACAAATTATTTATACCAAAATTATATATATATATCCACTTATACTGAGCCAGATGCTGATTTTTTCTACAAATGATTGGCAAACTTTTCCAACAGCCACAAAGAAAAAATTAATGCACAAAAAAAAAAAAAAAAAAAAAATTGGTCTATGGCCTAACAGTGACACTTTGGTTCATTATTTAGAATGAACCTGTTGTATAGAAAAGCTAGATTTCTGTGGTGTGTCTTATTCACCTCATGTCACTCCCCGTACATTGGACACGCCATGAAGCTGGTGAATCATCAAGCCCTTTTGATGATTAATAAAGAGTTTATCTCGGCATGCCGCGATTTATAGATCCCCTCTGTGCTGCGCATCAATATTCCAACATCCTGTCTCCGACATCACAGTCTAGCTGTTCTAATCGCACAGTGCCTTTCATCTTTTGCTGCTAGGTCAATTTTACATGACAAATATGGACCACGTTTTCTCACTTGGCAAAAATTACACCAATCCACCTTAAATGGGTTTGTTTCTAATGTTGGCCTCTGGGAGAAGTTTGTTAGGGTAAGGGGGTTTTATTATGGCAGAGACGCCACTAGGACCAGCAGCTGTAACCTGGTCATGTCAAACAGAAACAGATAAGTGAAAGTGAATTAAAATATCTGATACAAAATAATGATTTACCCACTTTCATAATAATTTTAGGGTCGTAGCTTGCAAGCATCAGCCCTCACTCATCTATGGAAGAATGTCAGTAAGGTTTGGAACAACACAATAAATTCAAATTTGTTTCAATTTTATTCCATTAAAACACCACAAAACTTACAACCTTGTTCTTTTGTGTCATCGGTGGATTCCCTTATAGATGACATAAAAATAAGCCCTCTCGGCAGTCCATCAGATGTAGTATCCAGTGGAGCCTATGGTCAGATTTTTCGGTCTAAGCGTTTTGAGCTGGGTCACTAAGACAGATTGGAACATTTAATGATGTAGGATCGATCTTGAGACCCTGTTGGTATTGTCGTATTGATCACCACCTTCCCCTCCAACCCCTTGAGGGATTTTCCTCCCTTCCTCTCTCACTCCCACACACACGCACTTAGCTGCTTAGTGAACTTGGAGTCACAAAAGGCAAAGGTTTCTGGAAAACATTTTGGCTGAGAACTACTTAAGATAACCGAAGAGAGATTATGCATATCAAAATCGTCAGGAGAGAAACTTCAAAATGAAAGCACGCAGCTCCACTCAAGACGTAGCTAAATCTGTATTCAGTTTAGAAATCTCTGCACCACAGTTCTGCAGAGTCCAAACCGCACCTGAACAAGAAGATCTGATATATGAGGTGGAAACGGAAATTGCAAATGCCCTTGCAGAGCACACTGATGATATATGGGCATTACATTAAAGCAGCAAATCAGAAAAGGAATTTTTGATGATTACGATCGCAGCTGTACCTTCAATCTTACAGACATTTTCCGCTCAGCAACTCACTGTAGCATAGCTACAACACTTCTTTAATGTAATTTAACTTTTTTTATTTATTTATTTTTTTTATTAAAAACTACTAACAAGAACATATAACAGCAGCTCACTGGGTACATCTTTTAAAGAGAGTCTGCCAGTAGATAAATATTCCAAATTGTTTCCAATGTAGCCTAATGAGACATTAACAGCAGGATTTTGTTTCAGTCCTGACTTTCGGGTTTGTTTAAAGAATAAAAATGAGAATCTAACCATTGCTTATGTAAGTCATATGAGTGATTGAAATACAAATCCTCTATTTTCCCCCCTTTTTTCTATTAGAATTAAAAAAAAAAAAAGAAATAAATAAATTTGCTATTTTTTCAGACTAAACATAGTAGTAATGAGTCCTGAATTCACTAAATAATTGAGAGTTTGAGACTCAGAACTGTGGCCTGTTGCATAAAGGGGGGGTGAAGCTAATATCTTCACCTAATAATTTGCAAAAATATTCACAGTTTGCATATGCTCAGTCAACCTTGAGGTAGGAGACAGTAAAGTTGTTCAGTGCATAAATCAAACAGACATTTTTATTTTATAATGCAGAGGACAAGCAGGAGAACGAACCTGACCCTGTTGTGACATCACTCAAATATTATTTTCCAACAGTGCAAGGACAGCGTGTCCTCTAAACTGACTAGAGCAACAGTCTCATTCTTCATTCAGTGTCAGTTTTTATAAGCCAGGACTTACGGTACATTGAGTGTAACTCCTCAATTTCTTCAGCAGTCTGATTCTTCGTAGTGATGATTACCTGTCAAACGCAGAACATTATGAAAAAAAAGAGCAACGCATAAATCTAATAGCTATAGCTGTATCAACAAGAATGTACTTTTAAAAAGCTGAAACATCACATCTATTTTGTAAAAAAATAATAATAATAATTAATATTATAGACATACTGGACATGTAGACATTTTTAGTATATGCACATTTATATATATTTTAGAAATGACAATCCACAGTAATACATACAGGTTTTTGTTTACTCCCCATTTGATTCTTTAACCTCTCATTGTTTTCAACTTCTTTGGCAATTTCTTCAGCTGTCAACAAATGAAAAAGCAAAAACATTAGCTATAAAACACAACCACGTTTCTGAAGAAGACTTAATGCCCAACGTATATCCAAATACATAAAAATCTCACCTCAATACATAGAGTAACCTATCTATTTCTATTAATTCTATATCTTCTATTAAAGCACACAGACAGATGCTCATTCTCATTTAATTCTGGATAGTCAGTTTGAATACTGTAATTTATCAATTCAATCTGCCATTGTATATGACAGAACCACACAGGTAGGGTAGAAAAAAAAAAAAAAACAATCCACACTCAAGTCCACCTTTTTAACAGAAACCATGGTAACGTAAGGCGAATCAAAGAAAAATAGAAGGTTTCCTGCAAAACCTTTGACAGCTCAATGAAAAGAGATCAATTCAGCTCTGAAAGGGTCAGTGAGAAGGGAAGCAGCAACTCAAAACTTGAGGGATGAAACTACTGTATTTTTCCACTAGCCCCGTCATCTTTGTGCCAGGGTCCCCCACAGGGTGACTAACTCCTGCACATAAATTACATTCCACCACCTACAGTAGCTGGTGGTCAGAGTGAAACTACATTCAGCAAACTCTCTTTCACCAGCAACATATAATTCATGCCATTCATATCAGAAACACACGTTTACATGAAATCCCAATGTTTTTCAATGCCTATAAAGCTATGGCTTCCAATTCACCGTCTATTCATTAATTTGTTTATTCAGTTACTGATCTCTGACTTTATACCTGATTTGGGGTTGAGTGCATCACACTGCGCATTATAGATGTGGGTGAATTCCTGGTGGCGTCGCACAAGCTGCTCTCTGCTGCCTTGAGCGGACAGGTGACACTCTTTAAGCATCTTCTTGAGCTTTGGAACAGCAATCAAAGTGTACAAAAGCTTAGGCATCGCCTTTCGCCTTAAACCACTGAAAAACAAACACATACACCAAGGTCATTTATAGAAAAAAGTTCAATACATGAAATTATACATTAAAAAAAAAATTGTCTTTCAAAATAAATTTAGAAAAGGTAATTTATATAAATATATATTATTTTTTATAAATAATGTTTTTCAAAAAAATTCTTGCAAATTTAATGATTTGTTATTGTGGACCAAAATTTACATAGTGTAACTTTAATACTATTTCTTCCACCAATATAGTCCATTAACCTAAATGTGCCAATTCAGCCCATTCTTTAAAGCAAATGCTCAGTACGTCTAGCAAATTAGATGAAGAGTGACTGTTCAGGTCATATCACTAATTTTCAATTGGATTCAAGTCTGTGTCTAGAAAAAGAACTATAAAGCAATAACTTCATAGTTTTGCCATGTAGTTTGTGCAGCTGTTGTGCTGGAAAGTAACACTAACTCATATCTCTGGCTGACTGAAACAAGTTCTCCTCAAGGATTTGCATGCATTCAGCTTAATCCATTTTGGCCTTGATGCCAACAAACTTTCCAGTTCCACCATCTGAAAAAGAAATCCCCCAAACATAACACTGCCACCGTGGCAGAGTAGGTCTTACCTGGTACTGGGTTGTATTTTCACCAAACATAGTGCTTTGCTTTCAGGCCAAGATACTTAACTCTTGTCAGACCAAAAAATGTACTACCAAACTGTTTCAGGTTTTGTCCCATTGCTTTTACATGATTTAATGTCAGCCTTTCTCAGAAAAGGCTTTCTCCTAGACACTGTGCCAGAGGTGAATCTCAAGTGGTGAAGAGACTGTTGGTATCAGGATTTTTCAGATGCGAGACAAACAGCTCTGCAATTTGTTTTGTGGTCAATTCTCTGAGAGATGTCCTTGTCCGATTACTCAGTTTGTTAGGATGGCATGATCCTGGTAGTTGACTGCATTGCCGTTTACTTGGTAACTTGTGTGATCTTTAGAGGATCATATCATGCATTACTTTATTCAATATATCAGAGTGTCTATTTACACTTACACCTTTTACACCTTATTGGCAGAGGCTATTTACACTAACTCCACCCACAAACATGTAATGGAGAAAATTAACACTATAGAAGACGTCTGTCAGTCATCAGCTCCAGTGACGTAGATGGTACAGTGTGAACCACAGTCTTTTTGATGCAATCGACCTTGGGTAAGAATCCACCTTTTGCCAAACTTTTTTTCCTCCCTTTTCAAATCTCATATCACATTTATTTTCCATAAAAAATAAGGAAATAATCAAAAAGTTGAAAGTATCGGGTAGGGTTAGGGTAGGTGTAGGGAGGGCTTTATTGTCCCAATAAGGTGGCATCCATTTAATAATTTGAATTAAAATTATAATTTACACTCAATACGTTATTATTGCATACCTGTTTTATAATATACTATAATACTGAGGTGCAGATAATTAACACTATTTGCAATAAGTTTTATAAATAGCAGAAAATCCTGCTGTTTTAACAGTATATATAGACTCTATTGCTACAGTATATGCACTTAATGTAAATAGCAGATTGTTAAAAATACTGCTATTTTTACTTAGTGTAAATAGCCTCTATCGCTATTTGCACAGTGTAAATTAGAGCCCAACCGATATGGGTTTTTTGGGGCCGATACCGATATTAGGGAGTTAAAAAGGCAGATATATCGATATTCTTTGTGTATATTATAGTAAAGTACCAGTCAAAAGTCTTGACACTTTCCCATTCGTGTGTCCAAACATTTGACTCGATCGGTACTATATTTAAAATACAGTATATACATAAACAGAATATGAATATGAATATATATATATATATATATATATAATAGAATATATATATATATATATATATATATATATATATATATATATATATATATATACATACATATATATATATATACAATATATATATATATATACAGTATATATATACACATAATCACATTTTTTGCAATGATCACTCAAATGTGGTGATCAAACACTTATAATGATGTGACAAAGATATGTAATGGAGGCAGAGCATTTAACAATTTAACAATAAACTTTACTATCCAAAATGAGTCTGACAGTGCACTGAACAGTAAAGCTGAAGTTTATTCAACTTTAATTAAATTAAATTCCATTCAACTTTATTCCGTTAAAGTTTATTTCACTTCGGAACATTCATTCACGGATGTGTGCTACTGTCTTCACACACAGATGAAACTTACTAGAGAAGCGTAAATAACTGTAAATAAATACAATAAAAATTCACGTCTCGCGCAATTTAATGCCCTTTGAATGTAACGTGTATGATCCCTTGGAACTGGAATCATGGCGAAATTTCATGTGAAGTTCACTTCCGCCTCGCCGTTATGGAGATATGGCCGTTCAAAGTTTCAATGGTTTTCCATAGACTTGAGCTTCAAAGTGTTTCATCCAGGTCGCCAGTAGCAAACAATGGAGCACGCTCTGCTGGACAAACTAAGTAATTACACCATTTCAAGCATTTTATCTGCATTATATGTTCTGTAAAAAAAATAAATAAAATAAAATCATATCAGCGGCTTATTCGCCAATACCGATATATCGGCTGGGCTCTAGTGTAAATAGCATCTATAGCTAAGAAAATATGCTTTTTTCCACTTAGTGTAAATAGCATCTAATTGCTTTTCACACTTAATGCAAATAGCCACTGCCTTAATATATACCTTGATGAAATGTGTCACAAACAATTAAAGAAAGAAGTGGAATGTCTATTAAACAGGTCAGAAAACTGTCTAAAAACACACTGTCTTTCATGCCATTACTCACCCTAAAAGATAATATTACTCATAGAAAATATGACTAATGCAGCAATATTTATTTATTTATTTATTTTTAACTTAAACTGGATATAACAGCCTTCAGGCAGTACAGTTAAATAGCTGTAGTGATTAAGGGCACAGTACACCCAAAAATTTGCTCAACCTCACGTCATTCCAAACCTCTATGACTTTCTTTTTTCTGTGGATTACAAAAGTAGTAAGTCTCAGTGTCTCAATGGGGTCTAAAGCCCAAGACACATTGCACGATTTTTGGCTGTCCCAGACAAAAGATTGACATTGTGAAGCAATTGTGGCGATTTCTGTGATTGTGGCTCCTAATTGGTGGTCCCATGTCATACAGTGAGAGAGGTTCAAAGATGGCCGTTGTCACAGTCTTGCAACCAAAGATAGCCTACGATAATTTTCTGGCAGTGTCAGAAATTCAGTATGTTCATCGCACAGTGTTTGCAGTTATGACACACATTTACTGACCAACCAGTAAAAATGTGACATGAAATCAATGCGGCATAGCACTTAAACGTAAAACTGCTTACCTCAAGCTCTTATTTCTTTCGTTTTCGCCGCTCCCACTTTTTTTCAGCACACATAAAAACTACAACTGTCAAAGTGTGATTCATTTATGCTCTTTTTGTTTACCACTAGCGCATGCAAATGACATTTTATTCTTCTATAGAAACGTGCGTCGTAGCCTACAAGTCAATAGGTGTCATCATCGTACAGTCTACATGCATGTCGTACCCAAGTTTATTAGATCCATGTCGCACAGTGTGACCAGCAATGATCTTATAGGATTGCTAAAATCGTGCAGTATGCAGAAGGCTTAATGTAGTTTGCCCCCAAAAATCTCTTCTTTTGTGTTTAACAAAAGAAAGAAAGGGATAAAGATTTGATATGAAGGTGAGTTATTACTATTACCTAATATTAAGGTATAAGCACCAGACCCAACACTATTACACAAAAAGCATTTAAAGGTGAAAAAATCATTAATCTCTGTAGCAGTAGTATGTCAGTAGTATGGTCTTAAGGCCAAAGGAATGCTGATGAATGCCCTCATTAATCATGTTACCCTCAAGGTGTCCAGTAAATTAAATCACCCTTTCTGTCGATCAGACACAAACCAAAATGTCGGCCCTTCAGAATGTCCCTCAGGTATAAAAGGGGAGGGATGAAGACAAGCTATTATTTATAGGGAACGTTATTTAATAAGGATCCAATCCATTCTTTAACCACAAGTATTCTTCAACTACTTTTCAAGTGCCCATAATTATTCACCCCAGAACAATTTTTTAAACAATCTATTTAAAAAAAAATTAAAACAAGTTGTTTCATCCACAATCAGTTCATTTGTTAAACGCATACACATCCAAGAACAAAAATAAATAAATACATGATTGTAAAGGGTCCCTGATTAGGTAGAAAAATAAACAGGTCTAAGAAACCTGAGTCTGTCAGAAATATGCACAAACAATCTGGACAACCTACTTTCAAGAAAAGTGAATTGAATTATATATAGCCATTAGTTATGTTCCACTTACTTGATTGGACAAATGGTGTTTCAAGATATCTGAAATGTTTTGCCATTTACATCACTCTCTTAGTTCGCATTTGCTTCACTAAATGTTTGATCCTGGTTTAGATTCTTTTGAAACTACTTTCATCAGCAACATAGTGTGTCTGAAATATCAGTTGTTCAGTATTCATTTATTTATTGAATTAATGCATGTAAACATTATCACCAAGTAATAATTTGATAAAAAGAGAATTCTGATTTTAAGCATGTTAATTAACAGCTTGCTTCCTCTAGACCAGTGGTTTTCAACCTGTGGGTCGCGATGGTATTGAAGGTGGGCCGCCAATTACTATTAAAATAAATAATAATATTGTTAATATATGTAAAAATGTCTAAGTCATAACATAATAACATCATTTCATATATATAATTAAATAAGTCCGAGTTATTTTCTGTTCATTGCCAGTTCATTCTAGGGCTGTGCGATAGAAATTGTAATAAAATCACGATTTGAACTTGCGCGATTTCTAATTCGCTTTATAGCACGATTTTCCGCGGCCCTGACCTCCCGCAGTATGCCATCCGATCTAATCAGAATGCAACGCGCCTAGCGCGAGAACAGATGTGATGCGCCTTTTTTCCGAGCCCATGTTAACGGATCAGAGCGTTCACAGTGCACGCGGTAAAAGGCTAGAAATAAAAACGTGCGAAAATAATTAATATCTAGCACATGAGCATAGAGAGAGTTGTGACTGCACAGGACGCATTGAGTTTGAGCGGAGTTTGGGCGAGTTTTGAGTGGTTTTAATTTCTCGGGCTTTGTGCGGCGTGTATCTGAGTGTGTGTGTGTGGTTTTGTGTGGTTTTGTGATAGATGTGAGTAAGTGTGGGTGGGTTCGGGCTGGTGCATTAATTTAATGTGCTTTCGCGTTACATTAATGCGCTCTCGCTGCTGTTTTTGCACCGCATACACATACTATATACGCACTGCATACGGAGTAGGCCTACGTGTGAACCTGTATAATGTATAACAAATCTATTTCAACACCTGAGGCACCGCTACAATTAATGAGCTCTATGAACAATGTATGGCAAAAAAGAAAAAAAGTCCCTGGACACAGGATTTATTTATTTATATTTTTTTTTGCCATAATTCTAGAAATTTTGTTACACCTTTACTATAGTGATTATTTTGACTTTTCTCTGTTCTAGAGACGTTACAGCTTTTTGATAAAGCTCTAATTGGTTTTCTTTTGGAAATATGTTTCAAATTCATCCTGAATGCATTTATGACTGTAAAGCATATCTGTGTGTCAAAATTGTGATTAAAATCGAAATCGCAAAATTGATCAAAGAAATCGCGAGTTTTTTTTTTTTTTTGTCCATATCGCACAGGCCTAGATCATTCAATAAATACAGTTAACAATCTAGCTTCTGAGTACTAAGTTATTAACCCAACAATAGCGGGGTCAGTTAATTGTTTTGCAGTGGGCCGCGCAAACATATGTGTTTGGTTGTGTGGGCCGCGAGCTGAAAAAGGTTGGGAACCACTGCTCTAGACAATCAGATAATTTGCACTGTCAAACTTTACACTGTAATATTGTATTATGGGACAAATATTTTCCATACCTTCTCAATCCCTCCTTCTTATCATCTCTGCTCAAGCACATATCCAGATGTTTATTAATGTGCTGTTCGGGCACACCTACTCCACAGACTGGGCATTCCACTGCAACACACATTATTAACAAATTATTGCTTATTATAACCGGCACAAAATTACAAAGATGATTTTAAAATGGTGTCACCGCTGTAAAAAATATATAATAATTCACTTATTGTGAAGAAAACTCAATGCATCAGTGGACAACCCATTATCAATGCATTAAGGGATGAACAATGTAATAGACTGATAGACAACCCCATTACTTTTAATTTAACTAATATACATGTTTATTTCAAACATACTATATAAATTCAACAAAACAGCATTTCATGCACATCACCTTTATCCAGTGGCTTATTGTGAGACGTGGAAGGAAAAGCAGTTACATCCATCTTTTCGTTTTTCAGCATTCCCATTGCATCCTCTACATTTTCTTGATTGACGTCACCTAGCTGCTGTAAACACAGCTCCATGGGTTCTGATTTGACTGGCACATGAAGCTTAAGACTTGTTTGGGCCTCTGATGAGGGTATCAGAGGGGTCCTCTTCTGGAAAAAATGACTGAGGGTGTTTGCTTCCTTTCTGAGGCCCTTCTGTCTTGCTGCTTTGCCTTTGATCCTCATAACCGGGGTTTCCGGTGAAATAGGGGGTGATTCCAAATTTGAGTGACACAATTTTTGCCTGGTGAGATGAGAGAGATTTTATTTAGTATATTTAAAAATTTTGTTCAGTCCTGTGATGGCAAAACTGAATTTTCAGCAGCCATTGGTCCAGTCACATGTACTTTCAGAGATCATGCTAATGTGCTAATTTGGTGCACAAGAATAATTTCTTATTATCAATGAGTGACTTCTTGTGCCAGCAGACCTGCAGGGATAAAAGTGGCTTCCACATACTTTTGGGCCATGTGGTGTGTGTGTGTTTGAGGGACATACAATATGTAAAATATATCAAAGACACAAAAAAATTCTTCAAGAACATAAACTGGGCCAAGGACAAAAAAGAGAGGTTTTTGAGCATCTGTTTGAGCCACTAAAGTGACAATTTGTCAGCAAAACTGTGCTTCTCTATACAATGTGTAAACCTTCGAATATCTCCGCTTCCCTTCTGAGGGAGAGTGAGAGACGAAATCGTGAAAAATAATTTGAGGAGAGGACAGGAGGGCAGAAGGAGTGAGAAAGAGAAAGGAGTACATAAAAGGAAGTGAGAGAGAGAAAGTGAATGCAGGCAAGCACCTGTCGTTTTCTCAATTCCAGTGGAAATGTGGAAAGCCAACAAACGCAGAGAGTGGCCGTGAGGCTATTACAGAGTCATAAAGTGGAGTCAATGAGGTGTGCATATGCTACTTTCCATATTGAAACCTTTTATTTCTCTTTGTCTGACCATTAGTCCACATATACGCACACAAAACTAAACACTTAAGAAAAAAAAAGAACAAGGTGCCCCAATCTGTATTAATGTGGCTGTGACCATTTTGGGTCTACATTACTATCTGAAGGGTGATGTCAGTTTTCTTCCTTATATGTCAATGCTATTAGAAAAGATCTAGTGGCAAACAGACCAAAGCTAAAAGGGATATAAAATAGCATCTTCACCCTTATACCCTAAATAAAAAGGAAAAAAGCCTCAATCCCAATCTTCTTGTTAAGTTAAAGGCACAATTTTATACATACTCACAAAGCTCTATTTACAGAATGGCACCATGACTTATTAAAAAGTCACTTGGTTGATAATCCCAACATAACTCTGGAGGCTAAATGAAAAAAACAAATGTGTGTTTGCGAGTTATTTGCAAGAGTCAGTAGATAGTAAATGAAAATATCAAGAAAGATTGTGAATCAAGAACAGAACAGTCTTTAAAAAATAATTCAGGATGCATTGTTTTTTGCACTGATTATGGGGAAAATTGGGGAAAAGTGTTAAAATGAGTGGAAAGTACTACACTTTATTGGTATAGCAGAAAGAATGATCATTAAATTTATTGAAAACAACTACAGATGCAATCATAATGTGCAACGCACTTGTTCATACTGAATTGAAATGTACTTGAAATATCACAAGCACACATATTAAGGGCCTTTATGTAAAAGTCTTAAAGACAAAGCAGCAAAAAAAATAAAAAATAAATAAAACATGCCCTTTAAAGGGTCAAACAGAGGGTGGAATTGTCATGATTATACTAACTAAATCATGACTGCTTGGAGGAAAAAACCTTAACTAACATTATAAGCAGACCTCATGCAAAAATAAAATGATAAATCATTACTAGGAAAAATTACATGATCCCCTTAACTAATGAATAACAAACTGTCCTAATTTTTTGGCCTTTCTTCAGTTATGCTTTTAAAAATCAACTGCAGTCTTGTAACTTCAGGCTTAACTACCTACCCAGCCAAGACCATAAAAACCCCCATGGATCCCCTCACAGACCACAGAAAATACTCTCTACTTTAAGTTCCCCAAAGCACTGCTCTGAATCCATTAAGGCAAACAGAGCACCGAGAAAATCTATTGCTGTAGAAGACCAAATATGTTACATAACCACCAGCAGGTTCCAGCTGAGAAAACAGGGCAACGTGGTGAAACCACAGTTTTGGAAATAATAGCCATGATTGAAAAGTATATCATTCTGAGCTTAAAACCAATTATATACGATAAGAGTTTTAAAACAAACTGAATTTCTGTAGCTTTCAAGCAGGCTATAGCTGCAAAAAATACTGTGGTCAACATCTTAAAGCCTATAAAGGCAGAAAAAAACAGGCTTTTCCAGTTTGTATGGAATTGAAATTTCAGAAAACTTGGATCTCTATGGAAGCTCTTTGATCTTCCAACAGCAAGAGAAGGACAGTGAGCTTGCAACAGAAGTAGCTCAGAAGAGTTGATAATCAGACCTTGAAAAACAAGGCTAATTGCACACATTGAGACCAAGTAGCGCTAAGCAATTGGGAGAAAGCTATTCATTAGCATTCCCATTCCACTCAGTGACAGTTTCCCAGCTGGTGCAGGACAGTATGAGATTTAAAATCTGCCATCTTGTCGGCGCCAATAGCCTCGTGGTTAGTGCGCCGACATACAGCGCGACTGCGCTAAAGGTGACCCAAGTCCGATTCCCGTCTCGAGGTCCTTTGCCGATCCCAACCCCCTCTCTCCCCTCCCAATGCTTTCCTGTCAGCTCTCTACTGTGCTGTCCCAATAAAGGCAGAAAATACACATACATATAACTTAAATAAATTCTGCCATCTTTGCTAATGGGCACTCAGCTCACCTGAACTATGATTGTTCCATTTATTGTTACTATATATTAGGGCTGCACAATTAATCAAATTTCTAATCGCGATTATGGATGCCACAATTACGTAATCGTTCAAAGCAGCAATTAATCGTTCAAAGTCCACTTATGTTATTCTGTATGCTTAAGATGCGTTTTTTTTTTCTGTCTACATGTTATTTTAAGGGTTTTTTCCCATTATTTTCATTTTAGTTTTAGTATAACATTATAATACCATTCATATTTTTACTTTTTTATAATTTAAAGAAGAAACCAATCCGATGTATAGTTGACATTTGAGCCTTAATACTATAGAAAAGCACTAAAAGTTTTTCAGTAAGAGTTAATTAAGCTTGTTTATTTTCATATAAAAATACAGCATGCAGTTGCATCAAACAATGGTATAAACATAATTCAATGTAAACTGTGATAATCGTAATAATCGCAATTACAATTTCAAGGGAATAATCGATTATGATTTTTGTCATAATCGTGCAGCCCTACTATATATGAATGTCATAAATCACAAACAAATATTCTATCCAAGATACACTAGCCAAAGAAATAAAAATAAAAGCAATGCTATAGCTATATCAAAGGCCTTAATAACTGTCCCCAACGTCCTGTCCCAAAAGATGACATATGCCTTTGACATCATCACTGGAGGAAAACAGGAAATTAAAACACTGTCCCATAAGGCACCTCTCTCTTCATCCCGATGGCCATCTGAAACTCCACCAACCAACTATATTAGGCACACTCACAGGCAAACAACACATAGTAGATTGATGGCACCTAGATAGACTGAATTAAAAAACAATATCGCAAATAAAATCTACTGTGCCCTCTTGCTGTTCACTACCATGCACTTTTACATTCAATGTGAGGTACACATGTGGGGGAAAAGTCATAATATAGAAGGTAAAACAATGTTTTCAAAAACATTTCCTTGTCATCGGATGCGACATGCACTTCTACAAGTTCAGAATCAGAATTAGCTTTATTTGCCAAGTGTGCGCAAACACACGAGGAATTTGCTTTTGTTTAAGTAGCTCTTGGTACATACATGCATTCGTGCATACGTACATACATACATACATATCTGACATGAGAACAGGAACATTTAAATAAGTAAGACTTATATCCGAGTCTTCTTATATCTGATTTGCCGGCTGACCCAAACCAGACAGTTACAGAAGAGCACAGAACCAACTCAATAACAGCTGAATAAAACTGTGTCCTCTGTGCCAATGGCAGGATGAACTTTTTCATTGGCTGATGGTCCGGCTTAGGGTTGTGCCGATAGACGATAGTATTGTGTATCGATGATAGTCAGAGATATCGACGATAGCAGATGCCTCTGTCAATAGTCAAGATGATATTAGGCTCATTCTCCTATTAATGTATTAAATAATAATAATTAATATTAAATTTAAATTAAAATTAAATTAAATTTAAATTTATGCATTTAGCAGACGCTTTTATCCAAAGCGACTTACAGTGCATTCAGGATATAAATTTTTACCTATCATGTGTTCCTGGGGGATTTAAAGTGCATTCTTGCGCTTGTTAACGCAATGCTCTACCACTTGAGCTACAGGAGCACTATTATTATTATTATTTTTTTTTATCTGTCTTGTGTAGTTTGGTTATCGAATCTGCCTGCCTATCTATTTCACTTCAGCACCGCATTTCACACACGCGCATGCGTGCAAATGAGGATTAGACCTTTTAGCTGGTGAAGAAGTCTCCATCCACAAAAAGACGTACCTGTACATCGTCTGCAGATATAAGGTATTTCATTGCACTTTAACAAGTAATCTGAACGGCCTATATATGTGCAATATTTTAAACGAGCCCTCACTAACTGAGTTTAATGTCACAGTTATGTTAAATGCATCTCATTCTTGTTTCTGTGGTGGTGCATCGGGTTCGTCATGGGGCGCACGGTCCGGAGCGTTGTATGACTGATGCATCAGTTCAACTGAACTTTACTCCAAATATATGAACTTACCTGTTTTGAATACTTTATATTTAACGTGTTCGTTTATGTCCAATATTAGTGTTAAACTGTTGGACTTTAAATGAAATCTACTATTGATTTTCTCTGTTGACTGCTTTTGCAGAACATTTACACTGATAACTTCCATGCAGATGCGGCAAATTTGTCACAGGACGCGCGATATGACAGTTGCATCCTACTATATGAACTAGCGGTTTTAAATACAGTATTTTTATATTTGACGTTCGTTTATCAGTATGTTTGAAAGTATATTTTTTTGATTATTGGTGATTCCATAGGCTCTCTCGCTCACCTGCGCGGTTTAAAGCACCAAATAGTTATGCTATGACAAGAACAAAGAGTCTCTCTCTTGCTCCACCCATGCACGATACTAATGTGTATCGTCGATCTCAACGGCTGACGATATGACGATTTGAATGACCATATTGCCCAACACTAGTGCGGCTGTTGGATGCAAGTTTTCCCAGCCTCACTAGCTGCTGATCCACAGACAGATGGAGGTGGGTACAGAGAGCTATGTCAGTTTATTCAGAAGGATATCCGGGATGATGGTGTTGAAAGCGGAGCTTAAGTCCACAAACAGGGTCCTTGCATAAGTTCCTGGTTTGTCCAGATGTTGGAGGATGTAGTGCTGTCCTATGTTGACTGCGTCATCCACAGACCTGTTTGCTCGGTAAGCAAACTGCAGGGGGTCCAGTGTAGTGTTGGGCGATGTAGTCATTTTTCATGCATTCTAACATAACTGTGGCATTAAACTCAGTTAGTGAGGGCTCAGTTAAAATATTGCACATATATAGGCCATTCAGATTACTTGTTAAAGTGTAATGAAATACCTTTTATCAGCAGACAATGTATGTCTGTTTGTGGTTGGAAACTCCTTCACCGACTACAGGCTCTAATCCTACAGGCTAGTCCAGTGATGTCCTTCAAGTATGCCAACCCGAGCCTCTCAAATTACTTCATGACCAAAGATCTTGAAGCAACAGGTCTGTAGTCATTTAGTCCTGTGATTTTTGGTTTCTTGGGTACAGGGATGATGGTGGAGTGTTTGAAGCAGGAAGGGATTTCACACAGCTCCATTGATCTGTTGAAGATCAATGTGAAGACGGATGACAGCTGGACAGCACAGGCTTTGAGGCAGGATGGAGAGACACCGTCTGGGCTTTTGGCTTTCCTTATCTTCTGTTTCATGAAGACTTCGCGTACATCATCTTCACAGATTTTCAGTGCAGGCTGAGAAGCAGTAGGGTGGAGGGAGGGGGAGGATGTTGATGGCTGTGTTGTCAGACGGTCAGAGCGGGTGTGGGGTGTCAGACCAGGCTTTTGTTTTTCAAACCTGCAGTAAAACTTGTTCAGGTCTTCAGCTAGTTGTAGATTGGCCTCAGTGCTGGGGGATGGGGTCTTGTAGCTGGTGAGGGCTTTCAGGCCATTCCACACTGATTTTTTTAGCTTTTCAGAGAATCAGAAAGCTTTATTGCCAGGTATGTTTACACATACGAGGAATTTGTTTTAGTGACAGAAGGTCCACAGCGTGACAGAATGACAGTGACAAGACAAGACAAGACATGGATAATAAAAAGAATAATATACAAATATACAAAACAGACAATGTGCAAAATAGCAAAAACACAATATACAAAATAGACAATTTAGTATGTACAGGTATGTTAAGTGCAAGTTTGAAATGTAAACAAGTATGTGTGTTAAATAAATAAATGTAAAATAGTGTTGTCTGTTCCACGTCAAGTGCTCATGAGATGGATTGCCTACGGGAAGAAACTGTTCCTGTGCCTGGCCGTTCTGGTGCTCAGTGCTCTGTAGCACGTCCTGAGAGATAGTGGTGCCCAGGAACCTGAATGACTCCAATGTTGTTACAGTGCTGTCTATGATGGTGAGTGGGGGGAGTGCAGGGGGGTTTCTCATGAAGTCCACTATCATCTCCACTGTTTTGAGCGTGTTGAGCTCCAGGTTGTTAAGACTGCACCAAACAGCCAGCTGCTGAAACTCCTGTCTGTAAGCAGACTCGTCTCTGTTCTGGATTAGGGCGATGAGTGTTGTGTCATCTGCAAACTTCAGGAGCTTGACAGAGGGGTCTTTAGATGTGCAGTCATTGGTGTAGAAGGAGAAGAGCAGTGGGGAGAGAACGCAGCCCTGAGGAGCTCCAGTGCTGATCGTACGGGTGCTGGATGAGATTCCTGTCAGAGGCCCCTCCCACTATTGTTTGACTGACAGTAGCGTTTCAGCACAGACTGGACTGGCGTCTTACATTAGACCCTCCCTAAATGAGCTGTCATCAGTCAGCCATTGTTTCTCCGCCGGAGCAGATGCAGACAAGAATGGCTCCTAAGCGATTGAGGTGTTTTATTGTTGGATGTAATAATGAACATAGCAGTCGTCATTTACTCCCGATATCTGAGCCGCTGAAGACCCAGTGGATTACATTTGTTTCTGAAGGGAATGCGCGCCCGATCTACCTAAATGCGTCTATCTTCGTGCGAATCATTCGTGATCCAGCTTCACCTCCAGAACAAGTGAGTGTGAGGTTTTTTTAATGAATCTTTGCAAATCGACCTTTCCTAATGTGCAAGTTAGCAAGTTTCACGATGAATGCGGCTAAAGTTTTTTCTCTCAGAGAGCGGCTCGGAAGAGAGGGGCAGGGCAAGCAGAGCTCATTAACATTTAAAGTGACATGCAATAAAACAGCATGCTGCAGTCAGAGCTTTTTTTTGACAGGTAAAAACGGTGTTGTTTTACACTAACATTGAGAAATTTTAACCAAACTATGTTACAGACTTTTCATTAAGCCATTTTGGAGAACATCCGCTGAACGCAAGCAGCTTACGCTCTTCTGTGTCAGCCACAACACAAGGATACGTTTTCTATGTGTATTAACACTTTGATTTGACCTGAAACAGCAAATCTGTGCAGCGAAGAGCATACGCTGCCTGCGTTTATCTCATATTCTTCAAAATGGCACTACAGTGATGTGTAGACACACAGAGGAGACGAATTGTTGAATAAAGTCATTATTTTTGTTTTCGTCTCGTAAAAAAAAGTATTCTCGTCGCTTCATAACGTTGCGGTTGAACCACTGATGGCAGTTGGAATATTCTGATGATGTCTTTCATACTTTTCTGGACCTTGACTGTGTTATTTACTTGGCAGTCTATGGGACAGTCACAAGCCTCTTGGTCTTCATCTAAAACATCTTAAATTGTGTTCCGAAGACGAACAAAGCTTTTACGGGTTTGGAACGACATCGAGGTAAGTGATTAATGACAAAATTGTCATTTTGGGGTGGAGTATCTTTTTTTTTTTTTTGAAGTATGATGTGGATTTGGATGGTTGTTTATTGTCTAACTGCCTTTTTCATGGCTGTTTCACACTCTCTGAACAAGAACAAATGTAGCATTGAAAGAGCGAAAGCTTAAACATGCACATAAGAACTGAAGCATAAGTTGATACATTATTCATAAGAAAAACATGTTTGGTGCCAACTCCCACAAAACCCTGTGATAAAACATACATTGACACAATCAGAATGTCTGGGACTTTGTAGCTAAATCTTAAATGAATGTTACAAAGAAAGACATAAAAATTAAAACAATATTTATCAGATAAACAACATTTATATGAGTTTTCTAAAAATAGTATATATATCCAATAAGAATTTCCACAAATGCAGAATGACAGAAGCACCAGATTAAATCCTTGGACAAATATAGAATGAATGACTTGACCTCTCACTCTGCCCATTACCAAAAACTACATACCTTAGAATTAATAATTTTTTCCTGTTCACTACTCACTAATTAACCCCCACTGACTTTCTATAAGACTGCTATTCAGACCCACACATAATTTGCAGCCATTGAACTCCTCAGAAAGCTTTTTATAGTTCTGCAGAAATTAATCACTATTCATTTACAAATTGACTGGATTATAGTATAAAAATATTTATAAGCGTTTAAGACATTTTACTATGTTTAAAACTTCTGCAGTGTTCCATATTCTCCTGCAGAATACATGCTGTACAGGTACACTAAAAAACACAGCATCCTTATATATGTATGAAATAAATGCTCATATTTAAAACAGAAATAAACTTTACCTTGCTGCTTGGAAGCTCTGAACTAAATCATCTAATAATCTGTTGTTCCTCAGGTCCTGTTCTGTTGATGGCTGCAAAGAGAGATGAAGATTAATGGAAAGTGTCCTAAACTCTAAACCTAATAACTTCATTAAACTGCAATAACAGCAATGTTTACATGTAGAAGCCAGGAGTTAATTATAATTAAGCTTTTAAAATGTTTTTGAAAGAACTCTCTTATGCTTCCCAAGGGTAAATTAAATTGATCAAAAATAAAGTAAAAAATTCCTGTAAAAGAATTATTACAAGTTAAAATAATTGTTTTCAATTTAAATATATTTTGCAATATAATTTAATCCTGTGCTGGCAAAGCTGAATTTTCAGCAGCCATTATTCCAGTCTTCAGTGTCACATTAACCTTCAGAAATCATTCTAATATGCTGATTTGCAATTACTATTAGGGCTTAAAGATTAACAATGTTTTTTATTAATATTGAGAAAAAGTTAATTAAACAGCATTCACTTAAAAATAGATATAAAATATCTTTACTGTCACGTTTGATCAATTTATTGCATGCTTGCTGTAACATAAGAGTATTCAATTATGGGGGTTTTTTTCTCCATAAAAATATTAAGCAGCATAAAATGATTACACATTGATTAAAATAAAATAAAAAAAATGTTTCTTGAGCATTATTAAGCATTTTTAAGTTATTTCTGAAGGATCATGTGACACTGAAGACTGGAGAATTGGCTGTTGAAAATTTATTTTTTTCCTTCTCTTAAAATATATTCAAAGGCTACTTTAAATTATAATAATATTTCACAATATTACAGATTGTACTGTTTTTGTACTGTTGTCATATATATATATATATATATATATATATTATAGAAAATAAATATTATATATTATATATTATATATATATATATATTAGGGCTGTCAAATGATTAATCACGATTAATCATTAAAAGTTTTTACATAATATATGTGTGTGTGTGTGTGTGTGTGTGTGTATATCTATATATATATATATATATATATATTATATATTATATATATATATGAATATATATATATATATATATATAGACTTATTTTGACATGAGACTCACCATGTTACACACAGGACACAACAACTTATAGGAGAGAAACTTCCGTATGCACAGAGAACAGACTGTTGGAACGGCAAAAAGAAAAAGAGAAGCGATCACTTTGTATTTTGCTGAAAGCAATTATGCCAGTTAAAACATCATACATGTCAAACGTTTATAAACTGAACTGCAGAAGTAAGTTATACGTACAGTTATGAGAACACTGGGTCATCATGGTGATGTTGAGAAATTCGAAGCAGATAGGACAACGGAGGAGGGTGTCTATGCTCTGATACAGACACAAAAAATAAACAAGATCTGATGTCAATGAACCTGGGAATTTCCACATTTATGACTATTAAGTTATATCTGTAGCACTGTGACACGTGCTTATTGATGTATAAAACCATGCAACGCAGTTCATTCTGATCAATATCAGGAAAGCACTGGACATAAAACAAGAACATAATGACTTCGTGAATAGATTTCGTGTTTTATATCAATAAAACAACACATGAAGTAAGACGTTTAAATTAAAAAAAGATATATATATTCTGTGAGACGCGATAGAAATCGAGTTTACAAAATTCTATTAACGTATAAGTTATACATATGAGCGCCAAATAACACAATCGTAGAGGAGAATCTTGTTTCAACTGCAACAAAGTTGAATAACAGAACGTACTTTCAGACATGACAGGTTCGGAGGTAAGTCCACTTCGTTTAGCTGAGCCATTCTATGCAAATCCCTGTGCTGCTAGGATTTCGATTTAGATGAAAGAAGAAAATTAATATGAACTCTAGCTCTCTTGATGGCAACAATAAACTCCCGCGCATCGCTAAACACTTCCTACAATAGCGTCACTTCCGGCTGAAACATGTAACAAGAGCATGACACAACAGTTCCAAAAAAAATGCCTTGGGACTTTTAGTATGTTTTTGAATTTTGAGCATTAAAAAAAAAAAAAAAAAATTTTATATATATATATATATAGATTATATATATTATATTATATATGATTATATATATATTTTTTTTTTTTTTTTTTTTAAATGTATATATATATTTTTTTTAAATTTTTATACAATTATTGTTACTTTTGTAAATTCTAAATAAATTAATATAGGTTAGAAGTTTCAAAACACTTTAAAAATCTTTCAGAGAATTTAACATTGTTTTTTGTTGTTGTTGTTGTTTTTTTTTTTTTTTTTTTTTTTTTTTTTTTTTTTTTTTTTTTTTTTTTTTTTTATTAGAGTATTATTGTAGAAACAACTGAGGTAGCCTATAATGATTATGTTTTTTTTTACATTGATTTCCGTGATGATTTTACTAAGGAAAGCATACTTGCAAAAGCCACATTAATAAAATATTAAAAGCCAAATAAAAAAAGATTAAAGTAATAAAGTGTAGAATCCTTCAATTAAAATATAATATGATACACTTTATATGATTGCTTTTAAATTGCAATATTTAAAAAACAAATAATTCATTAATGTTAATATAAATACAAATTAACTGTATTTGTAAAATTTATTTACATGTCCTTAGCGCAGAATACAGTCATAATTAATGTAATTAATTATTAGGTGTGATTTAGTCATGCAGGCCTGATCATAATCCTTTAATAAGTAGCTAGATTTATTCCACAGAATAGTAGAGAATGAATTATGGCTGTATAGCATAATATTATGGAATATTGGAAGAGGTCAAAAGGACAAATTCTAATCCTAATATTAATCCTTATAATTGATGATTAATAATGCTATTTTTCACTTTTTAATACACTGCACTATTATAAATATTTTGGCATATGACAGTGAAGGTGATGTTCCACAGCCCACAGAGTGTCACTAAACCGAATAAGTGATCGTAGCCAGGTGTAAGAAAGTATGAGACTGAACGAATAGTCATGCACTTCAAGCACTCTGGCATAACACACATAGTTCTTCTGTCTTGTTTCTCTGAATGTCGAGGCTAAAGAAAATAAAAAGTATCTGTGAATACAAGCTGTTCTGTGTTTGCTGAAAGGTTAGAGTATATACCAAATAAAGACATTCAGTGTGAATGGGAATTTGTAGAGTAATAATATTGCAAAGAAACTAAGAAATGAGGCCATAACCGCTCACTTTTTTATCAAGTATAAACATGGTGTTATTTAGACTTATGAGAAGGAAAGGATCCCATTGCTCTATTAAACAGAATATTGTTCTTTACTTAATAACAAAATGAAGAAGTTTTCATACAGTTTTGCACTAACAAACACACTTTTTGCTACACACTGAGTAAAATCACACACATATGTGGCTGATTTCCTTAGCTTGACTTGGATAGCGATATAGCCTCCTCTAATCTACAGTAAGTGCACCTACCAGGACATACGAGTATAGAAAATGAAAATACACACTGAAACTACCTTGAGGTTCAATTGCACTATTCAGGTGCTTATTTTGCATGAATATGATTACAAACGAGGCTGACTGACAAGTGTAAGTATACAGGTACACGTTCCAAATGACTTAAACATGAAAGGGAATATTCTCTAATGTCTCGCTTTGTGGATCACAGAACACGGGCAAAATGTAATGGATAGCAAAGTGAGACTGCAGTCTTAACTGCCAAGATACATTAAAACCTTTTAGAAAATAATAAGCCCATTTTGTCCTCAAGGTGGATATCATTAAATCATGGGGTTCTCAGTCAGGTCGTTAGAGTATGTCCACCAGTGTATACTTTAGTTTTGGATGTGTGACATACATTGATAAGCACAACTGTAGACAGCTGTGAGGGTAAAGATATTTGGTTTCAGCACTGTATGTCTTGGCAGAGTTACAATTGGACTAAAATGTGTCAGACAGTAATTCAATATCCACAATGGGCATTTGACCAAGCTCTCTTTATTTACCTGAATCAAAAAACCTTCTTTCAAGTGTAAGTAGCAGCATTTTATTGACTACCTGATCTAAACTTGCTGCTATGACCATAAAAAATGTGTAAAAAATGCTGATATTACACTTTAAAAAAAGAAGAAGAAGAAGTAAATGTACTGGTATTTTTCTGCCAGGACATTATCTGTTCATTTCAAGGATATTTCTGTTAACCATAAAACATGCACTGAAGCACAAAATTAAAAATACAGGTAAAACACCAGTTAAAATACAGAAAATTTCTTCATTTTATTACAGTATTATTGCACCCATTTTTACAGTTTTTTTTAGCAGTGTACTGTAAACAATTTCTTTATGCAAGATTTTTTTTTTTTTTTTTTTTTTTGGCTTTTATGAAATGTATGGATTTTATTTAATATAAGTAAAAAAAAAATGCATCATTAAAATAAATGGGATATGGAGAACATGACTTGATTTCAATTATGAAAGTTTGCCCATTTTTCCAAAACAAAGAAAGAAAGAAAGAAAGAAAGAAAGAAAGCCATTTATACCATCCCATTAAATATGTTTAATATGTATAACATAATATGTTGTTGTTGTTGTGTGTTATATATAATTGTTGTTGTTTTTTTTCTTTTTCTTTTTTTTAAAGCAATTTTATTAAATGGTTATAAAAGTAGTCTATATATAGTTATAAAAGTATATTCCATGCTTTGTCACTTGCATCCCATAAAAGCTCCACAGAAGATTCAGGCCAGTTGTTTAGACTAAAATACACAGAATTATCTAAAAATGATCACGCAAACTAGTGTTGAAGTGTACATATTCGATTGCTTGATTACACAACAAATGTCAATGTCTTTGTCATCAAAATATCACACAAAAAGTCTCTCAATTAAAGCATCAGATCAGATCAGTCCTGCAGCCATTGAGACCAATGAGCTGTCTTTAACTTTCAAATAAATCTAAATGATGTTCAAAAAACCTTCATACTTTTTTTTAGCATTGTGAAGTCCATGTAATAAAATGTGAATTTATGACACAACTCAGCCTTCAGTCAGGCTGTTCCACCAAATTAGACAACCAAACAGGCAGGACAATTGTAGGAGAGGCGACCAAAATCCAGCAAAACTCTTTGATGAAATGGCAAAAACTGTCCATCAACGATCTTTTCACCACATTTCATTTAGTTCCAGCCTCAGATGTCACGCCCACGGACCATTGGCTAAACGTCTGATGCATATGGGACACAAAAGTGGAAACACTTCAGGAGTGTCGAAGTTGTCATTGGATTGGTTGAATTCTATAGGATTTCCGGGAGACGTGTGTGTCACATTCTTTAATGTTCCGCCTGGAAACAAAGATGCTGTGCTGCCAAACCCCCTCACAAAAGAAGAAAGACGGAGTGTTTACAACTGTGATGACGAGTGCTTATCAGGATCAACTGAACACTGGCTTTTCAAAAGTATGTGAAATATTTAAAGTTTGCGGCATAGAATCTTTAAAATACGTCTGAGATTTCTACACGCCGGTCTGTTATTGTGGCAACATTTCCACGCCCCGAAATGTGATGCTGAACTGTAATTGGTTGTTTGACATGTCGTTCAAATGGCCTCATAGGCAGGACTTGGCCAATGAAAGCTGCCATGAGTTCCAGACCTTCATCCGCCAGGCTATGCGAGACTACACTTCATTTGCTTGGCTTCTCTGGGAAAGTGGCCGAAAGAAAGCCAATTTTGAGAAACGCCAACATTAGGTCAGTGCTGCAGTAAACTAAAAGCCATGTGAAGCATTTGAAAGTGATGAAACAAAATTTATGCTCTTTGGCCTGAATGCTAAGCACTGTGTTGACAAAGTAACACCTCCACTATCATCAGTCAAGAACAGTTGTGGCAGCACACGCCTGTGCCTTAGGGTTGCTTTAAGAAATTGGTAAATTTGATGGAAATAAGGGCAATATGGATAAAGCCACATCCAAATTTCCAGAGGAGAATCTGTTTCAGTCAGTCAGAAATATCACTTAAGATACATTTTCCAGAAGGACAATGACCTTAAGCAAAAAGTAAATGCTACATCATTTAATTGGCCTGCAAAAAAAGAAATGAAATAATCTAGAATGACAGGCTTCAGGCAGACTTCAGACTTTAATTCAATTATAAAGATTTCTAAATTGCAGTACAACGAAAATATTGGTATAATTTGGTACAATTAGAGAAATTACAGTACTTCAAATAATGGGGGAAATATTAATGTAGAAATTGCAGGTAAATATTAAAAAAATAAAAATTTATTCTGTTACATAAAATTCAATATTTTAATTTTATTATTTAAATTTGACTATAAAAAATAAATGCAAGAAAACAGTTTTGCAGCATATTTGTTTTCCCTGCTCAATGGTTGCAGTGCAGCTAATGCACAGATTACTTCCTTATACATATGCATGCTTAATTTCAATCTTTTATTCAGATTTTTACATGCAAAACAGTGAGACAGAACCTTTGGTGAACTCTGCTGTCCACTATACTCAGTTTAATTTCTGTTTCCCTTTCTAAACATAGGGCTTGAACCCTGTCAGTTTTGATCGCACTCACTGGTCTGATCAAACCCAACAGGATAACAATTAAAGTTGGATTAAAAGCCAGTTGTAAAAGAACATACAAATCATTATGTCAAGCACACACAAGGACAAATACAAAACTAAAATATTATTTTATCTTATTAACCATTTCTGCTACCATTAGTCTTTGACAATTGCACCATGCAGTCGTTCTCTCACTACAGCTCCTTTAAGCTCACTACAGGAGATAAAACACACACATCACATGTTTGTTATTCAATACTGGTTTCTTGGACAAAATAATGATTGGTACAATTACAGCAATGCAAGTGCTGATGTTTAGAATACGTTAACGCATTGACTGAGGTGACATTAATGTCCATCTTAGAGATGGACTGAGCTATGGCTCAGGCTCTTTAAATATGAAGGCATACAAATGGTTTTAACTATGCTTCCTTAAGTTACGTCTATAATTTATTGTTAATTTTGGTTGTTGAGCACCTGGAGGGAAGCAAAATCTCTCCCAATCACAACATGACCCTCATGGCTTCAGCTGAAGTGGAGAGGAAAATGACAATACATTGAATGAATAGTTCAATGTAAAATTCCTGAAAAATTACTCACCCTCAGGCCATTTAAATTCATGGGAATACATTGGTAGAAATTTAGAATAGATTTGTTTCTTACAAACATGCAGATTTTCTCTTCACAAGACATAAATTGATGGACTGGATTTGTGTGGATTATTTGTGGATTATTGTAATGATTTTATCAGCTGTTTGGACTCTCATTCTGACGGCACCCATTCACTGCACAGGATCCTCCTCATGAAGAAATATATAATCTACATCATAAATGACCTGGGGGGGGGGGGTTCAACTATTTTTGTTCTTTCTTTTTTTCGATGAGTTATTCCTTTAACAAAAAATGACTATGAATAAATAAATAGTAATAATAATAATAATAAAAATGTCATTGTCTTTCTAAATGACAATAAAACTCTAATCACTGAAAGGGATTACTCCCTTTCTCATAACATATCACATTTGGTTCAAATCTTTACATTGTCCTGTATGTCAAGAGAAGTGTGGTTTTAACACATTTTAACTATATGTTTATGTTTTTAAACAATTCTCCAAAAATGAAACACTTTTATAATACTTTTTTAGAGCTTGATAGTCACTAATTACTATAAATGTTCAGCATATTGAAAGTAGCCTCCTCTCCAACATCTATTTTGTTGTCCGTGAAGAAAGAAAATCATGCAGGTTTAGAGTAAACAAAGGCATAATTATCATTTTGAGCAAACTATCCTTTCAAATGAAGACAATAGGTGTTGGCATCCTTGAATCACACTGATGATGCAAAGTTCCAGTTTTATTTCTTTTTCCATGATTGTTGAAGAATAATTATAGAGGTCAATTCACAAACATGCACATGCTCTCAGGGGACTTGTAAATGGCACAGGCAATCAGTTCACTCTGGCTCAATTCATTTCATTAGTCGGACTGATTAAATACCTGAGGATAAGCCAATACATCTTCAGTGCTCAATCTCTTTTACTCTGGCACAGTGAGAGTCCCGCTTTTGGAAAAGGAAGAATTTAGAAGGCAAGATAATTCTTTGCTCAATTAGTTTCTGTTTCTGTGGGAGTTTTCATTTGTTTTCCTTGTTTTAGAAGATTTAGAAACCGGAGAAACATGGGTTTTGTTTATTAACTCCTTTTGGTTCCAGATCAGCAATAGCTGCAAATGAACAAGAAAACTCATGAACATCGACAAAGACATATGGGCGTAAACAAATATATATATTTGTTTATATATATTTTATAAACAGAAATTGCATGTGCCTATAGGCACATGCAATTTCTCAGGTTTTGAAAGACATTACATAACGAATGCAGGTTCTTACCTGCAAAAGCAATTATTTGCACAAAAATGCTCTCCCTCACACACAGAAACGCTCAATGCTGAAAGTAACCAGATTCTTTGTCAACCAGACATTCATTGCCTTGGGCTCAGAAGGTGATATTAAACTATTCAGAGCTGTTCCACTCCAAGCAGCAATCCAGTTTGGAAGAGGATGACGTTCAATTACTAAACATGCCATCACACAGCAATCTTGTCCTCGCTGTGGCAGCTGTAGCTTGGGTTTCAATCAAAGAGGCAGCCAAATATTCTGTTACAGCAAAGCACTGCTTACTAGAATGAAAAATTACCTAAATGCAGATAAGGATACAAGATACAGACAATCAAAATATTTTTGCTGAATAGAATCTGCCTCTCTTTACTCCATTAATACAAATAATACCATGTGTTATAAGTATGTTATCATTTAAAAAAAAAGCATTACTTTGCAAATAAAAGCAGCACATCTCAGGTGATTACATAGCATTATAGCAAAACAGTGATAAGGATTTTGTCACATACTGTAGGCTAATGCAAGAGAGACACTGATCATGCATAACACTTTTATCATCATATAAACCAGGGGTTTTCAAAAGATTTTGCTTCAGAACCCAGATTTTACATTTTCCATGTCTATCCTCGCTTGATGTGAACCGTATTTAATAGTCTTTGTCACACTTTCTTTTACCTTGCAAAGTTTTCTTAAGTTTTTGAGAATGAAGAGATATTTGCCAATTGCCATCTGTCCAATTTGGCTTCTAGCAAGTGACTGAATACAGGCCAGAATGTTGCTTGATTGGGCACACAGCCTTGACGGCAAAAACAAAAGGTATTGGAAGCCTTTTTACCTCCCTTTAAAAAGATGATAAGCATATGTATTTTTCTAGCCCAACTATTCACTACTATTTGCATATGTTACTGTACCTGATGTCAAAATAGACCTGTGACTGCGATACATTTTTTGGGTCATGACCCACCAGTTTAGAACCTTTGCTATAAACAATCAAAAATAGGTTATCCTTGTTTTAAATCTCCCCTTCAGCACAAGCATTTACATATAAACATCTCTTCCCTGAAACTGTTCAGAATTCAAATCTACAGATGTGAGGATGTGAGGAGATTTTATAAAAGCAGCTCTCAGACAGCTTGTCAGATCTGGGAAATATATATGAAATGTGAATGCCTGCTTCTAGGCGCTCTGTAGCAATTCAACCTAAGGTTCTACTAACTACACAGCAACCATATTACAGACAACAGAAATCAAATCTTAATATCAATAATTTTTTGCAAAGAAATACAAGCTGTTCATTGCCAAACATGGAGAAAAGTATGTAATAGTGCATTTAAAAATAGGTCTTGTAGCCTTTATTTTAAAATGAAGGTAACAGTTTTTATGTTTGTTTTTTTAACTCAGTTAACTGCTTATCTCAAGTACTCTACAGTATGTCTTAAATGAACTTTAAAAATAGGTCTTGTTTATTTTATTTTATATTGAGTATGTCTTAAATGAACTTTAAAACGTTCACATATTACAAGTTGTGCTGGGAAGAATGTGAATTAGCCTTTATTTTTAAGCTTTTCTTTAGAGTAAAAACAAGGCTCTTGTAAAAATGATTCATAAGTATTTGTGGAAGACGGTTTGGCCTTTACAGTTCTGTAGCTCTTCTTTTATCCATTCATGCAAACAGAAAACCAAATCATCACTGGCTTCTCCACAAGCTCTTAACCTCCAAGACACAGACTTTTAAGTATGCAATTGGATGTTAAGTGGGCAATTAAACTATTGCTTAACCTTATCCCCTCATTTATTTCAACTAATTGTAGAATAATAGAGTCATTAATCCGGTAGGAACTCTTTAGCATTCCTAAAGAGCAGCAAAGGTTGTCAGAGATGTATTTGTAAGAAAGAAAACAACAGAATTTCCCTTGTATATTTGTACCCCAACTGAAGTCCAAGACTGAATCTAGTACAGAAGCACATAAACAGTGATAAACCAACTACGTTATTAAAAAAAAAAACATTAAAATTACTGTATTTGAATATGAAAGCATTTGTATGACACAAGTTCTGTCTGTTTGATCGCACTATATCGCATCATGAGCTATAGATAGTGGCATCAAACAATGGGAACGCATTTCAGTGGTGTTTATTTGAAGGACAAAAAGCAACAGGAAATTACCAGATCTGCAGTCATATGTTCCCGCTCAGTTCCTTACTGGCTACATGAAGACGTTTGAGGCCCACTTGTAAAATTCTTAAATGTCAGGTCAATGAGCACACAATACAGCATTTGTCGTAATCTTACTTTTTAAAGTCTCCAACAGAGAGATCAGCTTAATACGACAAACCATTAGGGGTTGCATTGCATTACCAACTGTTCCAGGTTTTCTCCACAGATTGAAGACTATATAGCAGGGCTAAATGCAAACACACTCTTTTCCTCTGGTTCACTTTCACTCTCTAGTCCATTTCATTTTAAGTGGCACACTACCAGGGCACACGTTTTGTAAGTAACTAAGGGTAAATGTTAACATGCAACATTTCAAAGATGTAGAGAAAAAAATCACAAGGATTATATCTATTAAATATCCAAAACATGTTTTGTTTTCCTCAATCAGGCTCACAGTGAGCTCTCCCATGCATTTTCATTAGCTGCAAAGGTGTGTAATTTGGCTCCCCGGAGCCACTGATAGGTACAATTTGCAATAGCTAAGATCCAATGTCCTCTGGTACTTATTTGTAAACATGGGCAGCATCACCAATGCGGCTGGCAAAAATTCTTGGCCTGCAACAAAATTTTAGGGCTGCAGAGAAAATACATAGTTGTTTTTCACCATTTAAAAATTCACATTTGAATCATGAATAAAAATGTATATTTATATCTGTGTCTTTGTGTTCTTAAAATGCCAGAAAACCCTGCAGCTCAGTTCCAAAAACCAACTCAAATAGAGATAAAAATAAATAGTGAACACAAATATTGGCAAAAATAATACATTTTTTATTTAGGCTACACTGAATTGTTTTAATTGATATTTATCAGTACTGAATAACATATTTTTCTTTCACATCACTTTGGGATTGCCTTCTCCACAAAGGAGGAATAAAGTTAACATCATTAAAATGATGTTAATTTACTGGGTAATGTTAAGAATTACGATACTTAGGTAATATTTTAAGAAAAATATAGGGTAGGAAATGACTTTACACTGTAAAATATAAAAACCTCTCCAACTCATAATTTTCTAGTGACTGGTAACATCTAAATTTTTCAGTTGGCCTAATTGAATTTATAAAATTAAATTCACACTAATTCAGTTTGGCCAATTGTATCAGTCAAAAGAAAAATTTGAGTTGGAGAGGTCTGAATTTTTTTTTTCCAGTGTATTATATCAATCAGTAGGTTGAGGGGAAGGGTTAAAAAAAATAAGAGGCATTGGTGACATTAGGGGGAAAAAATCTGATGAAATATTACAACCTTATGTTTCTGATGAGTCATTCACAATGAAACTAGCAATTTATTAAGAAAGTAAATTGAGTCAGTTTCGATTTCACTTTTGCATTAACTACCTCCATAAATTCCATCATGTCTTCTTAGGGCTGATCCTCACCTTCAATCAGGAAAAAAAAAAAGAAAGAAAAAATGAAGAGGGAAACCCTTCCTTCTGAAGCTCAATACTCGTCAACTTTTCCAAAGCCTGATTCCTGTTTACTGCAGTGCATCGCTCTCTGTCACCCCTCAACTCCTTTAGCCAGAGCCTAGCATTTAAGAGCAGATTACCGCTGGATTATGGGTATGGTCCAAAGTGCTCTCTCTGCTCCCAGAGCACGTCCCTATAGCCCCTGATGCCCACTCAGAGAGCCTTTTCTCAGACAGCTGGGCTACGGCTGACTGTGTTCTCCACTGGATAGAAATTTTCAGAATTAGAGGCTTGCTGTCTTCAGACTTCACCAGCAAAGACAGTCTGTTTGTGACAAGTAAACTCAATGGCCCTTTCAGAACTGCACAGTTTAAAAAAAAAAAAATAGTTTTGGAACCGGTTTTGCCGAAGGGGGAATGTTTGGTATCACCTGTTATGAAACTCTGCTCATGGTAGACATAAGTGCATAGTTCTGGAAGGGTGCAAAGTACAGACATGATGTTTCCTTTTACGGGCTAAAATACACTGCAATTAAACCCCTTAGCAGGCACTTACAATGCTGCCAAGACCAGTAATGTGCTAATTTGCCTCTCGGGTTTACACTGACATTTAACACAGTTCAGGGGTATAAAAAGGACAGAAAAATGGCTGTGTACTGTGTCATAAATGTATTTAAACGTCAAAGTGTCTAGGCAACAACATACTTGAGTGAAAGTATATTTTTTCCCCCACATTTCATTGTATTCAAGTACAAAAGTTTTAGACTGTTAGATGGAAGATTTTCAAATAACTGATGTTTAAGATGTTTAATTTCTGCCTCAGAGTGGGAGAGAGAGGGGCAACAGGATTGGGAAACGTTTGCGAGCCGAGACTTGAACTCGGGACACCAGAAGCGCAACAGCACTATATGTTGATGAGGTTATTGGTCCCGACATAGCTTTGATGTTTAAACAACATTTTTCAATGTTCTGACTATGTAAGGGTCTAGCACACTTAAAATAAATCTTTAAATTCCGTAGACATGAATCTTTGTTGGACTTTTTAATATAATGTTTTTAGGACTAAAAATGCATTCCCACTTTAATCAAGTTCCGCTATATCTAATAACATTTTACACTGAAGCAGAATGGTTTGCTATTAGGAAGTTTATATTTTATTTATAATTTCCATATAATTGATTTTTAGTACACACACACACACACACACACACACACATTATATATGATAAATAAATATGTTGGCTTTGTGGGATTTAAGTGATGACCTGCAAAATATGTACCTTTAAATTACATTAAGGTTTAAAGAGAGTAAGTTCAAGTACTCGGTTAAAATAGAACTCAGTTAAAGATGATGAAGATAATTAATGATGACATACTCGAGTATTTAACAAAAACAAAAAATTCCAAAATAGCTAAGTTCTGCTTCAAGTACGGACAAGCAAGGTCTTTTTCGAAATGCTGTAGTCTTGGCTGTCTGAAATCAAACCACCACTCAAAGTATCTGATCATCATTGATATAAACTCTCCCTGGAATCTGCTACCTGTATCTGGTGTGTGATCTGTCTCTCGATTTGGACTCTGTAATGAGGTGCCGTATTGATCTGTTGAGTGCACGTGGAATACAGCACAGTGAGCCATCTGCCAAACTGCACTAATTCAGACTGATTGCTCCCGCATTAGCACAATGCACAAGCAAGCATATAGGAGCCGTTACCATGGTAGCAGCACTGTGACAGCATCACAACTTCCTGCAGGTCCTTGTATGGGAATAACAGGTATATGTTGGTGAGAACTAACATTATTAGTTATTATTAGTTATCACCCAAGAATAAAAATTCTGTCATCATTTACTCACCATATTGTTCAAAATCTGTATCATTTCCTTTGCTCTGTGAAAATTTAAAAAAGCTATACAATACATTTTAGCAGCATTTCAAGTATTGATTCATTGACAGTTTTGACTTTCTAGCTGATTGGAGGTTTAAAAAAAATACATGTAACTCTATAATGCAGCTGAACCTACTGTAACTGTACTGCACAACAGAAATGGCATCTTTGTGTTAGATTCATGGAAGGTCTATGAGAACAAAAGAACATTTGAAAATCCATTTTCCATGCATTTTTATCCACTTGAAATGTGGCAATGTATGGAAAAAAAAAATCATTCATTCCCAATTTGCCTCAGTAAAGATGAACAAGAGAGGCAATAATCAACGGCCCTCCAGAGAGCAGACAGTGGAAACACTAAACCAAGAGACTTCGTTCCATTACGTGATTATAGCAGTCTTTGGGAGAGAGAGAGAGAAAAAAAAGTTATGATTACTCTCACTGAGTTATTTTATAGTGAAGAGTTGGACTGATGAATAATAACAAATCAATTTACAACTCTACTAACACTGTATCTCACACTGATCTGAGTTCACATGCATACAATGACAATCCATCCATCATTTCTGTTATCTCAGCTCCATTTCTTTGATGCCCTGCCTGTTTGTTTTGTCTAAACACAAGCGAGTTATTAGTTAACATACATTTTACCTTAAAGCTGGCCTACACAATCAATCAATGCATCAATGCAGAATTAATATTAAAATGTTGTCTAAATTCCTTCTGCATTCCAAATTTCTCCTGCATTCCACTTCTTTTCTTCTCTTTTGTGTTTCTTGCCCTTCTCTGAACTTGGAATCTAAAGATGTAGCCAGATCCCATAGACATGACAAAGATGTCTACAGACAAAGATAAAGAGATTTCTAAATCAACTGTTTCTCTGGAACAGGTTCTCTTCAAAAGGCCCTGGCTTATAAAATAAAGCAGCTCCCACAATGGTTCAGTAGCAGTGTTGGAGAGTAGTAACATGTAACAGAATTACATAATTTAATTACAAAATAAATGTAACTGTAATCTGTTACAGTTACTGAGAAAAAAATGTGTATTTAAATTACAGTTACTTATAAAAATGTTAAAGATTACACAAGGGGTTACATCTGAATATTTTCACACACATACAGATTTGATTGATTTCTTTCCCAAGTTGCATTGACTGCAAATATGAGACAATGTTTCAGGAGTTTAAGACACAGAATAGGACAAGTGCTTATTTGATAACTGTTTTATTTCCTATTTGCGTTTGTTTAGGGAGTTTAAGAAAAAGGATAGGGCAGTTGCTTACCTTGATATTTGTTTTCTGTCATTAACTACTCACCATCATGACGTTCCAAACCCATAAGAGCTTTGTTCATCTTCAGAACACAAATTAAGATATTCTTGATGAAATCCAAGAGCTCTCTGACCCCACAGACAGCAATGTAACTGAAATGTTCCCAGACCCAAAAACTAAGGACGTTGGTAAAACAGTCCATATGACATCAGTGGTTCAACCAAAATTTTACGAAGCTGAGATAATACTTTTTGTGTGCAAAGAAAACAAAAATAACTTTATTCAACAATTCTTCTCAGAATCATGTCTTCTGCCATTATCCGCACGTAAACAAGGTATGTGTGTGGTGCTGCTGAAGTAGAACACATACTCGTGGTACTCTCAATAATGGCCGAAGGAGGAGAAGAATTGTTGGATAAAGTTGTTATTTTTGTTTTCTTTGCATACAAAAAAGTATTCTCATAGCTTCATAAAATTAGGGTTGAACCACTGATGTCACATGGACTATTTTAACGATGTCCTTACTATGTTTCTGGATCTGCGAACATTTCAGTTGCATCAGAGAGCTCTCAGATTTCATCAGAAATATCTTAATTTGTGTTCCGAAGATGAATGATGGTCTTGGAACGTCATAAGGGTGAGTACTTAGTGACAGAATTTTTATTTTGGGGTGAACTATCCCTTTAAGGTTACCTGTTTTTTCCAAGGCATTATTAGATACCTGTGTTTCCTGTCATAGCTATGCAAAGATTTGTTTCAAAAAAAGTATCATAGCTATTAAATCTGCATTTGCGAATGACCCCAAAGTAAAAGGAGGCACTAAAGTCTGATTTTGTGGAGACTGTGCTTTAAATGATATTTATATTTAAATTAATTATCATCTTAATTCAAATGAAGAAGGATTTTGAAAGTTTGAGAGTGATTTTTGTTGATTTGTTATTTATGGTTGTTGATTCATAGTTTAAATGGTTGAAAATGATTCACAGTTTAAATATGCTATGCATTATCATACTGGAACTAAAACCGTTTATACCTGACTGGTAATTAAGCATCTGGAGAAATTATAGGCACACCGCATACACTGTCCACCGCATACAGCAATAATTTAACATTCACTCAGATTTCATGTTTTTTTTCCCCTTAATATTGAGCAAACAGATTTTTTAATGATAGTAAATTATGCAATTCTGATGGTAATTTTCCTTAAGAGTTTTCCATTAGCACAGTAACTGACAGCAGTTCATTTGCCCCAATAAAGTAAAAATGAGAGAAGAGAGTGAAAGAAATTATCATAAGATTTTCTGTACTAACATAAACACTGACAATTAATTTGAATTAAGGTGAATGTGATCATTTTCTTGCTTATAACACTGCAAAAAAAAAAAAAAAAAAAAAACCAAATTAGAGAAACTTACACAACATCATCTTTCATGATTATATGTAGGCCTATGTAATTCTTCTGTCTGTAGGAGTTCTACACAAGATAAACTTTGTGGATTTAATAGAATAATAGCAGTGATTCTAATCTACGTTGAACCAAAAGCCAAAAGTGTAGGTAAAATTGCTTAAATCATCTGGATTCATTCAGATTTAGAATGCGTGTGCCTGCTACTGTATAGCGGATGTGTATATGATGCATATAGCATATGATGTGTGTACATGAGAAAAAAAAAAACTCAATTTAATGTATCCTTGACCTAAAGAAGCATCTATTGGTCAGTCACATAACAGGCTTTCCTCTACAAACAAAAACTATAAGAAAGGACCATAGTGTAGATTTAGAAAAAAAAAAAAAAACTCTTATTTATAGTCATGACAACACGAAAGTTAAAACTCAGTAGAAAGACACATTTTATTTTAGCCATGATAACTATCATTCTGTCCACAATTCATAAACAATCATTCATTTTGCCTGTTTTATTTAAATAATAAAAAAAAATAGGCTATGTTCCCTGGCCCTGGTACACGGCAGTTGTTCCATAATCTAAATGCTGGTTTGTTTTACAGAGCACGAATCCAGTCAAAATGTTTACAGAAGCTGCTCTGAATTCATGTTGTCATAGCATTATCACCCCTAGAATCTGGGCTGAATCTGTTTGGTTTCATACCAGCCTTTATTGTTGATTCTGAGCAGAGTTAAAGCTGTCAAGTCTGATAGGTGTGACACTTTAGATGTCAGGAGGAGGAGAAGCGGGAATGACACCTGAAGTTTATCCATGCCATGTTCTCTTACCGCTCTATCCTGGAGCCAATCTGGTCACCCAGAGACCTGTTTCACTCTGTTTTGTATGATTTCTTCACACACAAGTGTCTAATGCTCATTAGGGCTGCAATTATTTAATCAAAATAGTACAACAGTAATATCCTGATATACTACAATTTAAAAGAAAGTTTTCTATTAGCCTATAATATATATTAAAATGCAATTTGTGTTGGTAAAGCTGAATTTTTTCAGCTGCTATTACTCGAGTCTTCAGTGTCATATGATCCATAAAAAAATCATTTTAATATGATGAAACATTTCTTAATAACTAAGCACCAAATTGGGTTGCTGAAAATTTTGCTTTGCCATTACAGGAATAAATTATAGATGTATCAAAATAACATTAAAACAGAAAATAGTTCCTTTAAATTGTAATATTATTTCATGATTGTAGCCTATTTTTGATCAATTTTTTGTAGAATTGGTGAAGCCATGGTGAGCATAACTACAGTAGTGTTTTTGTGTATTTTAAAAACTGAAACATAGAAAACAACTTTAACTTTGCAGCCAGACGTTTCTAATTAAAATTCAAACTAATTCTTTTTATTCCTTGTTTTGTAAAAAGCAGTCTATTCAAGCTGATTTGATCATTCTGAAATTGGCGCTGTTGGGAGGCATTGCAGCCTAGGCTGTATAAGGCTCTACTATTCTTTACTGGTGCTGTGTGTTGATCTTGAATGTCAGTTTTATGTTGTTTTGAAAGGTTCTTGGTGGCTTTGAACATTTATCCACCCAACCAAGTCCTGCTGTCATAACACTTCATACTTCACAATCACAACAACAGAGAAGAAACGTTTTTATTTTATAAGAGGATCGATTGCAAGGCAGCCCAGAGAAACAGTCCATACTCTAATCCCTGCTTTTTTTCATGATGTCATTACAAACACTAGGTATTGTATGCGCTCACTGACAATGTTATGTGATGTAATAAAGTTAAGACTATATTATTTAATGATTTGTTATGATTGTTTAATAAATCTAATATTAAATGACGTTTTGACTACACGTTTCACAGTGTAAAATATACCAAAACGTTTTCATTTTAATAGCTAGCAATAAAATGTGTGGCATGTTATGAAATGTCCTCACAATGTTCTCAAAACACGGGAGAGGGAAGCACGTTGAGATTAAGTAATAAATCAAGTGACTAAAATGAGAGAGGGTGATAATATATTTTATGTTTACGTCTTGTTTATTTAAGAGTCCCTCAGGTGTAACAAATGGGATTTTGTTTATCTACACTCCGCGCCTGATTGGCTGCTTATATTGTGTAGCATTATGACAAATGAATAATTGATTGGTGAATATCTCGCTATTGCACTCAGGGAAAATCAAAATGCACTTTGAAAGGCATCGGGCTTACTGCGCGCTTAGTGAGAAAGGAAATTATTTCCCTTTATTGCCTCTTTTTAGACCACCTTTGGTGTCACAAATAAACCAAAATGTTATGTTTTTCTAACTTTATTATCTTTTGACTGCTAGAAGCCAGGGCCCGTCTTCTCCTGCCATCTAGTGGTCAGAGGTAGTACTGCAAGTAAGCCAGTACGTCTCATATCTACACTGACACAGACGCACTGTACATTCTAGGAAATACACGATTCTCACGAAACCATATTCAGGTCACATTTTACCCCCCCAAAAAATACAAGAAAAATAATGATTTACATAGGAATAAATAACAAGGTACCGAAAATTACGTCGTTCATTTCTTGCATTTTGCATCATGTAATGACAATCAATCACACATAATCAATTAATTTATTTATAAATAAAACAAATTATATTAATATTGGTTTTATATATTTATTATATAACAATATTTAATTTTATATACAATTTTTTTTTTTTTTTTTTTTTATTTGTTATTACATTTATTTTTATTTGTGTTAGTGAGATTTAGAGATTTATTTGTAGCATTATGAACACAAGCATTATATGAAATGGGCTTCAGCTAAAAAGAAAAATGACAATAATTCAAAAATTACTACTTTCTCACATTTTGTGATTATTTATTGATAATTATGATATATTTGTTTTCCCCCCCACCCACCACACACACACCTCCCCACCATTGAATTTGGCCTGAAATTTAATCTTAATAATGTGATGTTTTATTGATTTTGGGCACATTAATGTAAGTTTTATAGTGAGAGTTGTGCATAGTGTGTAGTATTGTGAACACAAGATTTACATAACACAAGCTTCAACCAATCAATTTTATCTAAAATGAAAAAAGCAGAACAACTTAATGTAAGGTCAAAAAAAAAAGTATTTATTTGGACTTCAGAATGGTTCACATCCAAACAGTGGGAGGGTGTAGGATAACATCACAGGGGGGTATATCCAACCATTCAAACACTCATTTGAGAACAGCATCACTAGACAAAAAGTGTTCAGAGGAGGAAAAAAACCCAAACGACAGTTTTCACAACCCACTACTACAGACAGACGGCACTTTTGCCCTGTGGAACACTGTGTCCAGAGAAGGAGAAAGCCTATATTTTCTGTTATCTTAGCATACATACAATAAACACCCACTGTGGCATACGTACAATACACGCCCATTGTAGCATACATTCCCAAAACATACTTCCAGTAACATCACATACAGTCTATTAAGTACAGGGATGCACCAAGTGCCTTCGTAATCGTGCAAGTACCATACAACATCCTATTATCAGACCAACACGGCCTTAAATACTGCAATGCATTAGCTTGGGTAGAAGATTTAACTTAACAGCAAAAGTATACGCTTTTCACAGCACAGCCTTGAGTTCACTGGCAGAGGAGAGACAGACAGAGATGAGTGACACAGCCACGACTATTTTAGTATGTTACGGATGGCAGTTTCTGTAAACTTGATATCATTTATTATCCAACTTCGGCTCGTTACATAGGCACTACTATACAGTATGCACTAGATGAGCTGTACCACAGATATATGAGAATGTAATGCGCTGACTTTCCCGAGCAGAAGTCTGATACTCAAGTATTCAAATGCATGAAACTCATGACACTCAAAGGCATGATTACAGCATGAGTAAAGACAGTGTATGGTTGTGGGTTTCTCAACGTACACTGATTTACATGATCCTTTGGTGCATGGCTGCTAGTGCAAGCTAGAGTTAGAGAATGACACTAAGACAAGATAAACGGTAGAACATATGAGAAACAGTGAGAAATATGGTTATATTTGTAACAAACAGCTTCATGTCTGCCAACTGTTTTTATTTTCTCCGGTATTTACTATAGAAGTATTCTATACCAGCACTGACCAACAGAGACAGGTTGTGAGCAGGGACAGGCCATTTAAGGCCACCAGAGGGCAGTATTTGTCTTAGCCCATTTGTGTAAAGAACGTTTATCTGGTAAATCCGCACTAAACAAGACTGAACTGGTAATTCAAGGGCTCTCACACTTTTATTAATACATTTCCATGACCTTTTTGTCAGTTATGATTACTGGATGAAAATTTATCTTGGTATATTTGAGGATTATTATTAATAATAATAACAATAAAAACAAAAAAATATTAAATTTTACATTTTTAATTACATTTTTATTTACATCTTTATTTGGAGCCAATTAATTAATTAATCATTAGTTTCTATAGTAAATACTAGTAAGAGTTTTCCTGTTATTCTGTAACAATTAACACTTAATTTTCTATGAACTTGGGATCACTTTACTGCAAATCACAGAAGACTGATCCAAAACAGTCTGTTTTATACATTGAATTATGACTGCTATATTATGCATGCTCTTTACTGTAAACAGAATTAAACCCTCATCCATCCAGATGTAATTATGCAGAAGTGTTACGGCTGAATTCAAATGAACGTCCAGAAATAGATATGTGCCCTAGTAATAGTGAATAATAGTCTTTATGCATGTGATAAAATGATGCCTATGTGGAAGTGGTACGGTAAGAGACATTATAAACAAAATTAGAATCACTTCCTGAGATGAGCTGAATCCTCACAGCTACAGACCCAGTTTCAAATCGCTCCCTCGTGGATAAAAGGTTAACATATTTTAGGACATTGTGAATTGTATCTAGGGAAAGCCACCACTATCAGTCTTTGAACAGTGTTGCTTGGTAAAGACAAGCACGTGCAAGTCAGTCTCCCTCACATGCGGACAACAGGCCCATGCTACTACAAAGCTGAGGAATTTGGACAGAAGCTAATTACCAGTCATTTCCAAGTAATTCAAGATGGCAGCAACAGTACACCAAGTCTCAGAAGAGGTTTTCGTTTTTTTTTATGCCCTAAATGCAAGCGTAAATCAACATGGCATCAACAAGAAACATAAGACTAATGGAGACAGATGATGTAACAGCTCAAGCATGACATCAAACGCAAATCTAGAGATATTTCTAGATTAAAAATTGTGCGTAGTAACAGTACTGTTTTCTTAGGAGAACAATTTTTATGTAATTAATTTTTTCCTTACACAAGCTTTATGATTGGACTGCGTGAAGTGGCAAATCCTAAGGCAAACTGCAAAAGAAAAATCGGTGAAGAAGATGAGATTAAAGCTTTGGGCTCAGCGTGTTTAAGTGGATATCTAGGTCAGTCGGGCAAATTTTGTACACGGTTGGGTATTCCCTCTTCAAGCACAACTCAGGGAGGAGGGGTAACGCTGAAGATGAACCGGAGATGATATGACAGATTGGGGTCAGTGGAGTTTCTCTTGTTGGAGCTGGTTTCTCTAGGCTATTGAATATTTAAATGTGGAGGAGGGATCTGTACCTCACCACAGGGAGTGTGGCATGTATTTACAAATGCATCATTCATTGCAGTAGAAAATATTCTTTACTTTGCATCCTATATCTACCAAAAACAAGACCAAAAAAAAAAAAAATGAAAATATATTTTGGAGAAAAAAAAAAGTAATTTTAGGATATTTTTGTATTATTGTATATTTATAATTTTTTTTGTATTATGATGTTATCATGTAGAACACTTAGATCTGGAGGAGGGATCTGTCCCTAGTCAGAGACAGTGTGGTATGCATTTATAAATGTATCTGGGAAATATGGTATATTTGAGACACACAAGTTTTTGAGTGAATCTCACAAAAATATGTCCGGATCATGAAAAAAAAAAATGAAAAGAAAAAAAAATGATAATATATTTTGCATAAGAAATTGAGTCCTGTAAGAATTTTCTGTTATGATATTATTGCTGTGACAACTGATACAATTTTTTTTTTTTTTTTTTACAAATTCTCATCAAAAGTCCCCAGCATGTTTGGTGCGATTCACCCTTCTGCTTGGGTAGCTTGTGTGTCAACTGGTTATTTTAGTAAGCATTAATATTCATATAATCAGCTGACAGAGTATATATGGAATACATGTCCAAAGCAGGACTATTTGAAATATGTAAATGATGGATGCTTGCAATAACATGGAGCTCACTGGAATGCCTTAAGGCCACGTAACTTTATAAGAATGAAGCATTTAAATGTGTAAATTAGGCATGATGAACTGCTTTTTCTATTAGAAAGCTGATGTGATCCAAAAAACACAGAGAAAAAAAAAGTAGCACACTCTCCAAACTAATATTAATATTAATGGCTCAGACTATTGATTGATTATTTGTTTGCGTCTCGGGTTGCAAATGTTTTTGATAAAAGCCGTTCTAGTCTCCCTGCCTGTTCTGTCCTCGGCTGTACAAGATTGACACTTAAAAAAAGAATCTACCCAAAATTTATATACAAGTAAAACTACATTTTACCACAGGTTTCTTATAATTAGTTGGTATATTGGTTTTCTGCATCTCATATATGTATACAGCTTGGCTATGTTGTTACTTAAATGTATATCGCTTATTCTACAAACGAAAGGCATTACAAGTTCAAGTACATTATATCTCTATTTACAAAAGCTCAAAGGTAGCTGGCCGTGTTAGACAGTCTTTGAGTGACCATTTGGTTCTATTATATGTACAGTTCAGTTCTGGAGGGCGGGACTTATCACTAATTTTAAAACAGTCCTCCAATGAGAGTTTGCTCATTTATTAATAACAGAACTCTTCTGGCCAACCAGTGCAGAGAGAAATAAATGCAAACCACTCGTTTGAGCTTGCTCTAAATAAAAATGTGGCCAAAAAGAACAAGTTAATAGTAATTCTGAGGTAAAATTAATAATAAAAATAATAAAAAACCTTCTTTTTATCATAGCATGAAATTTACCCTGGAAATGTCTTTTTTCCCTTGTATTTTAGGATTTTTTTTGTCTTTTCCACAGAGAGGGGAGGAAATGATAGGAAGAACAGAATGGAATGGGAAAATCATTTGAGCCAGACTCGACTCACATCATCTGCAACCAGGCTCAACACGCCAAACTACTAAGCCACAGCTCAGCTGCAGTTCTAGAACTCTTAAAGGCTCAAAAAATTAATTCAGAAAAGAAACAGCACTCCTGAACTTCCTTCCTAGAACAAGCATCTAGCCCTCAGCGGCACAGGTAGCTACACCGCACCACGGGCCTGCTGCTGCTACATGGTCCCGGGTTTCTCGCCAGAGTTGGCAGAGGAAGCTGCAGCGTTGCTCGCATTGTTTGGAAAGATCTTCTCTGTGGGGGTCACGGCAGGGCTTCCCACCCCTGAGGAGCTGGAGCTGCTGGAGCGGTGCTGCGTGGGCGGGGGTCGCATGGGTCTCATAGGTGGAGGTCTGAGCTGGGCTCCGGCCAATCTGGCGGACAGCGCCGGTTTAAAGGTGGTCATCATCTCCGTAGTGGAGCTGCTGCTGCGTCTCAGGGCCGCGTCCGGGTCTCGGATCATGATGGTGTGTAAGGGGCTCGCTGGCTCTGAGCACACGGGGTTCTTGAGCGGTTCTAAAGTATCCAGAACAACGTCGGGAGCTTGTTTGGCTGTGTTTTGGCGTTCCAATTCACGGAGCTCATGAAGTGCGGTGTTCATTGTCTTCTCAATATCCTGTAACAAAAAAACATTGACTTTTTACACAGTTTTTTTTTTAAAATATGGACTAAGTTTAGATATTTTTTTTTCTGAAGTGGCATTGAATTGTACTTAATAAAGACAACATTTAATATTAAACCAAATGTTCAAGCATTTTATTCACAGCCTAGTGTAGGTTTTATGTAAACAGTATGATTTAATAATTTTTTAACAACTTTGACAAAATATCAACCAAATTTCTATATTTTTAATTTCAGTCTAAAATAGTATTGAATTTTTAGTCAAACAAAAATAATATTTGAAATTAAACTAAAAGCATTTTAGTCATAATCTGTTTGAATGATTCACTCATTTTACTCTAAAATGCCAATAAATTTAATTTGATGAAAACAACATTTAAAAAAAGACTAAATGTTCATGCATTTTATTCATAAACTACTTTTTGACATTATGTTTTAATTAAAACTACTGAAAAAGTCAAATGTTCAAGCATTTTATTGATAATATAATTTAAGTTGTTTGTCCACAGTATGTTTTAATCAAAAAAATTTATAATTATCACAATGAAGATTTTTCTTGTTATTAAATCCCATTTTTTGTTTAGTGTTGATGATGAGATAAATTGAACAAATGCTATATATTCATGAAAAATGCATTTTTTTTTTCATTATGCTGAAAATAGCTCTCGGTACTTCATTAACTGGACTCATTTGTCTTGAGTATTGCTAATATAACAAGGATAAGCATTAGGGATGTGTTTAAATCCTCTACCACCACTAATAATGATGATGTGAGAAAATGATCGATAACTTCAATTTGTCGGTTTCTGCACAGAAAGTATTTACGGAGCTATATGGCCTTAGAAATCTCTCATCTTTCCTGGAAATTCATCTTACTTTCTTCGGAAGCGGTCTAGTATATCACAGAGGCAGATTATGTTTGATATACACACAGTGTCGCTGCCGTCCTGATAGACTATAAACTCCCTGCTTTCCCGTTCTCTTTCAAGACTGTCCTCTGTCTCGCAGCTGAGCATGCCATAAAAATTTAATGTTCAGAAGATAAAAGACTCATGAAGACACATGCTCACACACACACACACACACACACAAAAGTACCTTGCAAGGTCTTATTACTGAGCAGATGTCATCAATAACCCCACACACCCCCCTAAACACATTTACACACATTTCCCAAACTGCACATCAAGCGAAAATGTTAATCAGATCATGCAGGCTGCGCTTATAATGCATTATCAATATACAAAACAACACATTTCTGTCCAACAATATCAATCATACCTCCATTTTGATGTCTGTATTCACATAAGCCATTTTCTTTTCATTAGATGAGTGCAGACACAGGGGCCATTACAAAAGATCATTAAATGTTCCGTGTGTCACAAACTTCATTATTTAACAGCGCGCAAATGAAACGCATGGATCAGTGGCAGCCTATGCCATTCATGCTGCTATCTGCTTTAGTGCCAGCTCTTTGTTTCTTCAGGACTAAATCTTGCCAGCTTCTTCAGCCTCACAGAATTCTAGGCTAATTGAAAGGCTTAAGAGAAAAACCAAAAAGCTTTCATGACTACAACTTAAAAGACATTTTGAATCCTTCTGAGCTTTGATTTATAAGGGTACAAAATATAAGAAGATTTATAGTGCACTTCCCAAGAATATTTGAATGTTTGACATCAGCAATAGCAAACTATGTTTAAAATAATTATATATCGAAATCACAGTGATTTAATTAGATTGTGATAATTAATCAAAATAAATTTTACGGCTTTTTAGAACAATTAGAGGTGCTTGCTTACTATTTTTTCTGCCCAAAAAAGGCAGTTGTAAGCCTTGACTTGTATGATGGCTCAAGTAGTGCAATTGAGGAAAGGTGCTATTACTTTTGTAAGCAATTGAAAGCTCCGTTTTCTCTCAGTTTAGTTTTCATAAAGTTTTTATATAATTAAAAAAAGAAAAAAAAGAAAAGTTATGTTTTTAAATACCTTAATTGCATCTACAATTTATCTACTATTTTATAATTTGAAACTAATTAAATAAATAAATAAAAATGGCACTTATTGGATATTTTTATTATACAGTGACGCTCATACATTTTCAAAAATACAGTAAAAATATAATATTGTGAAATATAATTACAAATTAAAATTTGTATTATATTAAATACTTAAAGAAATTAAAATTAAATATTGTAAAGAAAAACTTTTTTTTCCTATACAAATATTTTTTAAAATGTAACTATTCCAATGATGTAAAAGCTGAATTGTCAGCAGTCATTTCTCCAGGATACAGTGTTAAATACAGTCTAATATAATATATTTCTAATAAACATTTCCAATTAATATCATTGTTCAAAACTGAATGAAGCAGCACAACTGTTTTCAACACTGATTATAAGAAAAAATGTTTCTTGAGCAGCAAATCAGCATAACAGAATGATGTCTGAAGGATCATGTGACACTGAAGACTGGAGTAATGACGCTTAAAATTCAGCTTTGTCATTTCACGAATAAATGACATATATTTAGTAACATTTCACAATATTACTATTTTTACTGTACTTTGTCAAATAAATACAGTCTCATGAGTATAACAGACTTCTTTCAAAAATATTTAAAAAATCTTTATGGTTTTAAACTTTTGACCTCAGTGTATACACACACCTAACACAACGCTGTGGAATTAAATGAGAATCTAAATGTGCACACACACACACACACACACACACACACACACACACACGTTTGTTTTTGTGAATTGTGGGGACATTCCATAGGCATAATGGTTTTTATACTTTACAAACTGTATGTGGTATTGCCCTAACCCTACCCCTTACAGGAAACTTTGTGCATTTTTACAAAAAAAAAAAGAAAATGCACAAAAAACTCATTCTGTATGGGTAATAAGCGTTTTGAAAAATGGGGACATGGGTTATGTCCCATAAGTTACCCTCTCCTTGTAAAACCTGTGTCATACCCATGTCATTATACAAAGTTGTGTCCTGATATGTCACAAAAACACACGCACACACACACACACACACACACACACACACACACACACACACACACACACACACACACACACACACACACACACACACACACACACCTCTGCCAAAGCCTCAGCCTCCAAGGACTTGTGGTCTCCTAGGCTGCTGTGTCTTGTTGCTCCTGGCAACGGCCTGAGCGGGTGACCCTCAGGATAGACCTTTCTCTCAGGGTAGTTAATGCTGCCTGCACTGCCAAAGGTTCCCAAACGTCTCTTCTCAGGACTCTCTATGTGGCCTCTACTGACCGCCACCTTGTGGGGGCTGCTGGGGCAGGCGGTGGCCCGTGGCGGTGTGTCTCGGGCAGGACTGTGAGAGTCAGTGCCACTGCGGCGTCGAGGAATGGCAGACCCATCCGAACGCAACCTAACCCTGCATAAACACACAACGAGATGGTAAAAATCTTAAATCCAGTCCGTCAATGCTATTTTTGATTCAAAGCAGACTGTAAATAGAGTCAAAAAGGTTTTGTTAATTATTTGTGCCACAAACAAGATGAGTAAGTAAACAAGCTGCGATGAAAAACAGGACAAGATTAAACACTTTAATTCAGATCATTATTTTTTCCTGAGGATGAAAATATGTGGAATTAATACAAGCGGGGTATTCTGCATAATCAGCCACTGACCGGCCCATGACCCCGCCGAAGTTGTAATCAGGTGAAGGTTCACACGGGGACTGCAGATCGTTTTTGGATGAGGCTTTATCATCCAGTAAAGGTCCACTGCTGGCCTCGCTGTCAGCCTTCTGACTCAGACTATCAGAGAACGCATCATCCCTAAAGAGATAGAGACAAAAACTCCTTCCGGTTATTCTGATGGTCCATAAAGGATTTCAAGTGTGCAATTTGATTGGCTGATTTAAATCAAAACATAGACCAAAATAATTAAAAACTATTATTTAAAAGAATAGTGAAAAATTTTTTTGATGTGTTGTTTTTTTCGATTTTTTTGAAAAATATTTTTTTTGTTTTCAGTTTTTGATGTTTTCAGTGTCACATGATCTTTCAGAAATCATTCTAATGTGCTGATTTGGTGCTAAAGAAACAAATTAAGTGCTCAAGAAATCGTATTATTACTAAGGTTGGGAAAGGTTGTACTGTTTAATATTTTAGTTAATCATGATGACAGAATTGAATGTAAAAAAAAGTGTTAATTTCTTTCTGAAAGAAAATCTTTTAGAAAGTCTGACCCCAAACTTTTGAATGCTAGTCCATATCATTATGTATACCTTAGCTGTCACATACACTGACAAATTCATGTACATAAAGCTGGCAATGAAAGAAGCCTCTGCATTACTCTCACTTCACGTCTCATTCCCAGAACCCTGAGCAAGTAAACATCCACTGATCACAGTTTCACAGCATGTTCTCGGGCTGCTTTTACAGTTCTCTTAGGAGACGACAGCAGAGAGTGTTTTGTAATCTGAAGTTGTTGAAAGTCACATTCATGGGAAAAAAAGTCTTAGAAAAAGTCTATAGCCCAAATGTTTCATTATGCAATCTTTCAGCAATTCGTTTTTCTGAGTGCCTTTTGAACACACTAAATAGACTGAAGTACGTGCTTGTTGGACCCTTAATTTCAAAACCACTGCCATTAAGAGGACGCTGATCCTCTCTAACAGCTTCTATTCTTCTGGTATGGCCTTCCACTAGATGTTTGAACATGGATTTAGAAATTTATTCCTATTCAAACATGCAGTTTGCAACCCACATAATCTCAAACTTTATATACAGTACCTTTCATTTTTAAAGTAGTTAAATCACTAGATAATTAAAAAGACATTTTTATTTTGAATTTACAGCACAAATAACTACTGTGATACAAGATTTTGGTCATTCCGCCCATCCTCTTTTCATTTTAGCAACCTCAATTTTCCTTATTTGCTGCTGTCAAATTTTGCAATATTAGGAACGGAGCTTGGAGCGACCCTTTTAATAATCTCATTCATCAAACTGACACCGATTAGACCATACAAAGAGATAATGAGCATGTCATCATTTTAGTAATTACTGAAACAGCGGTAGGACAGTTAATATCAGCTGATGATATAAATATGATCAACTCAAGGACGCTGCAATTAACTTTTTTTCACTTTCATGTCATCTCAAGACCTCATAAAGCAGCAACAGAGGAGCAGAAAGCCCTTGAACACTTGATCGGCTTACTTTCAACTCACTTTAACCTCAGTGAAGTACGTCATGTCCCATTGCACCCAACAAGATTTGACATAAATGCATGCCTAGCACATTACGGCACCACTAATGCTTGGTGCTTTAGAAACACAATTAGACTCTTATAGTGTAAGAAAGGTTCCCTGCCAAAGACATAAGGGCATTCTTTAACTGCCACGCAGTGCTGTTAAATTTTAATTAAAGTCTAAAGTGTTAATGGAGGGAACTATTTGATTCTCACTTGAGCTATTAAGGCATGAACTCAGGCCAGATGGCCTGGTTGATTAGTCATATATAACCCAGAGGACAACACTTTCACAAGGCAACATGTATTGAACTGTCCTGTAACTAGTTCCAGGGATATAAAAATAAACATATTTTGAAAAAAAAAAAAAAAAAAAATACTTACAAGTCTTGTACTACTATATACTGGTGAGGTATGAGTCCATCAACCCCATTGTGTCGGCCCTCCCACCAGTCCTCAGATGCACGATGATACAGCAAAAGGGATGCACCTTTTTTGAAAGACAGCTCTCGAGGAGTCCGACCCATGTAATCAAACTTTGCAATAGCTTCAATCTGCTCAACCTCTGTGTATGAGAGAGAGAGAGAGAGAGAGAGAGAGAGAGAGAGAGAGAGAGAGAGAGAGAGAGAGAGGGAGAGAGGGAGCGAGAGAAAGGAACAGGGAAAGTAGCACTCATTAACATGTTTGCACAGAGAATTATGTCAACAAATTTTCAGAGAGCTTCAAAGGCACTGCAACAGACTCAAAATCTGTCATGCTCCCAGCTGGTTCTCAGCAAAAACACGCACACTCACAACGTGTCTTGGCCAGTCATGATATGACAAGTTTCCAGCGACAAGCACTTTGTCCAAACTAAATGCAAAACTGCTACATGTGAGGTAAGATTTTTGAAGCAATTATATTTCATAGTGGGTGAACCGGACTGCAGAAACCAACAGATTTGATACACAAAAAGTAATGCAAAGTCCATCAATTGTTGTAATTCTCTGAAAACAATAAAGCAAAGCAAAAACAAAACAAAACAAAAAAAAGCAAAAATGCAATGCAAAATGTCATTTTACTACACAAAAGTCCATAGATCAATTGTCGTAATTCACAAAAAACAAACAAATACAAAGCACATTTAAAAAAAAAAAAAGTTTTGAAGTGCATCAAAACAAAACAGCAAAAAAACAACTTAGTTTTGAATGAAGCACATCAAAACAAAACAGCAAAAAACAAAACTTAGTTATTGGACAAAAAGAAACATGGATCTATGCAATGCAATATTTCAGACTTGCTTCTATATTGAAGAAACACACTGCATTCAGGGGCGTCATGCACTTATTATTTTTGAGGTGGCACGAGTGAGGGGGAGGGAGGTATCTCAAGATATATCGATTCTCAAATAGCCTATGTGTAGTAAATGCATTTTGCACCTTTATAGATCATGTTAGTTGATCTATACCGGGCAATGGGCAAAGTAGACTAATGTTAGTGTAATCTATTAACTACACATAAAACCTGGCTTTTTAATTAAGAAGGCCTACCAGATATGGGTGTCATGCCATAAAATATTATTTTTAATACGACTGACTTTGTATTTAACGTGAATTTAAAAAAAAACATTGTAAGTTACTAATAATAATGCTTTCATGGTACAGAAAGAGAGGAAAGAACATTTACATTATCATAGAACAGTATATTGACTTCATTCTAGCCAGAGTTCAAGCACTCTCAAAAACTTCCATTATAATCACTGAAGCTGTTTAGACTGTGAAATGCATATCTTGCTTACATCGTATGCACATCTGCACTTCGTTGTTTCTGATGAGAGAATAAATTTGCAAGAGATCTGAATTTAGTCAGCGATGCGCCCACTGAACAAAAAAAAAAAAACGATAACTCATCTGGAAGCCTCTGATTGGTCACTGAATTCATAAGCTCAACAGAATAATGTCTGATTGGTTATAATGGGCAGTGCTGTAAAAATGCAACTTTCTCTGGCTCAGCACCAGTCAGTGAGCGCAGATTTAAATTTAACAGCTAGTGATGTGCCGCACATGACACCTGTGAAATATAAAAATATATAAAAAAATTTGTTGTCTTTTGCAAACTGCATTCCAAATCCACTTGGCTCGAAAATTTGAGGGGGCCCGTGCCCCCTCGGTTTGAATGGGCATGACGCCTCTGACTGCATTCAGTGTGATCAAGTGTACTTGCACGGTTCATTTATTTTTAGGGCAGAATGACAGATGTGACTGATCAGTCAACAACAACAAAAAGTGCTGCTCAACAATATAGCTTAGAAAAACAAGCCTGAATGCGCATTTATTTGTCAATTAGATTGTGATGTATTCAGTATCATACAGACTCACATTTATCACAAAAGGTCTCAAACATCAGGATATGATCTCATCTTTTACCCCATCAGGACCACAAAGAAACAGACACATTTTTAATACAGATGGGCTGCTAACAAATGCACAGTGGACTTTATCTAAATCTGATCTAATCTGCCACCCAGCTTCCATTTAACGTGTCCACTGCCATCGCATGACCACAAATCAGTTCACACTTCACCCCCCAGATGATGCCAGGGGCAAACAGACAGAGGGGTCATTCAGGGTTAAGGAGATATACAGAGCAAATCATCGCTTGGCAGGAAATCACCAAGTCGACTAGAAGAAACCAATCAGTTTCATTAGGGTTTCCACCCAGGGGTGAAATTAAATACAGGCATGGCACAGAAGTAGAAGGAAAGAGGAAGAATGGAAATGGAGAGAGGGAGAAAATCAGCCTTTGCAATTCTGTATTTGTCTGATTGTTTCTATTGTGACTGCACCTGATTGGCTGGATTGAAGGCTCAAAATCTGATTGCGATTTCTCAGCATGCGCCGAGAGTAATAGGGGAAGTCGCAATAGCGCTGTTTTGGAGCTAAAGCACTACAAACAGTCCTGAAGTCATGCATAAGGCAGACTGCGGCTGATGAGCTCCTGAGGGAAGGTTGATTCCAGATCAGAGCACCAGACAGATCAAAACAGAATGTCAGTGCGGATCACAAACATATACATAAGCCTACACAGCATGCGATTTAGGCAATAACATACTGTTAAAAGCAGTTCATAGAGCTACCTCTAAAAACATGATTACTTTGAATGCTTTATGTTACGGATCAACAACAACAAAAAAAATCACCAATAAAATGAATATACCATACACTTAATAACCTACAGCTTAATATTTATAAACAAGTTAAGCATTATGTAATATGTGGCATTGTTGACCCATGACCTTATTAGAGTCCACTCACAGTCCACAAATTCTGTCTTAATTTACTCACCCTCATATCTTTCTAAACATGTATGCATTCTGTAGAATTAATTTTTTTTTTTTTCCAGAAATAATTTGGTTAACAACATTCTTTAAAATATCTTCTTTTATATTCCACAGATGAAAGCAAGTCATACAGTTATAAATGTATATGTATATATTTACCGCTAATTACAGAACCGGCTTTACTGAGAAGATGTGAGTTAACACGAGATTTATCGTGCAGTATATACTGTACATTGGGGGAAATATTTATTTGATCCTTGATTTTGCAATTCAATTTCTAACCTTTAAATAATGTATTTTTTCTGGATTTTTTGGTTGATATTCTGTTTCTATACGTTAAAATAAACCTACCATAAAAATGACAGACCCTTCATTTCTTTTTAAGTGGGCAAACTAACAAAATCAGCAGGGGATCAAATAAAGATTTCCCTACTGTATGTTATCTACTACACATTTTAGTAGCATGTTTAGAACTTATTATATATAGCACATATTACATACAGCAGAAATATTAAAAGTATAGAAGTATGCATTTCCAAACATAATACATAATCTACACAATAAATAAAGTTTTTCTCTCTATTTTTGTCTTTGGAAAGGTATTAAATGATAGCCTCTCTACTGCCCCCACCAGCTTTGGAGCACCATTGACATTTATGTGACATTATCACAGGCTGACTAAGTGCAACATAATGTTTTTGGAAAATGTCAAACCTAGAGAAATTATCCTGAAGTATGCATTTACAATGCAAGACAAGGCTGGTCATACAAACTCAACATGGTGGCCATCATGAGGGGGCAACCTTCTGAATGAAACAGCCTTTTAAAATCGACCTCAATTCAATGCTCCTGTGAATGTGCGAGACTTCCGATTCAATAGGTAAAATAGCTAGAAGAATAAGAAAATGCGGCAAATGTTTTGTGCAACAAACAAGTGTGTTTATGATTAGGATAATAGAGTATAATAAATTGAAATAATAAGATAACAAAAACTAGTTTGCAATATCAAATAGCATAAACAGCTTTTTTATACATCTAAAATAAATATAAGTAGCTAACACGAGAAACATTGAACATTCAAGCTTAAAACTGTAGAAGTCGCGCTTAATTTAAAAATAAGGAATAGCTTGCTACAGTAGGTCTGAATGTTTACCATTTTAAAGATTTGTAAAAAGTACTGCAGCATTCATTTAGAGTAAAACTTTAAATGGAAAAATAACGAGTGCACCTTTTAACAGGAAAACAAACTATATTCTCTTTTAGTGTTAAAAAGGATCCACTCTTAACCCATTAGTTGAGAGCAAAACCATTTTAGTGAAACTGAAAAACTTCTTGAATGAGCAGCGAGCTGTATGCGAGAGATGGTATCAGCAATGTGGCTGGTGTTTGGGGTTAGCGAGCGAGTGCAGCTCCATCAATCAGTAAATGAAGGGAGCGAGCACAGGAAGCCCCGTGAGACCTGTTTACTCACCCTGAACAAAGAGCATGCAAGAGAGAGGGAAAGAAGAAAACAAAGTGATAAAAGGCAAAGGAGGAGGCAATTAAGCAGAGAAAACCAAGGGCTGGAAGAGAGAGATGAAGCGCAAGGATTGCTGAAACTGGGCAGAAAGAGATATTTCCATATGTGTCTTCATTTAATATAGCAACGGAAACATCGCTAGACTATGCTATCATTTACATGTGAGAAATGAAGATGGTGAATGGGGAGAGAGAAAGGGAGTGAAGAAGAAGCAGAGAGAACATAATTTTCAAGACCTGGAACCTCATAACAGCTTATGAATCTGTGCTGCCAGGTTTCAATCTCCTCATGGCTTACCAGCCAATAAGGATGCACGTTGCTGAAGAGGCACTACTCTGATTGGCTAAATGTCAATTATGAAATACTCTGATTGGCTCGCCAGGTTTCAATCTCCTCATGGCTTACCAGCCAATAAGGATATATATATATTATAAATATATATATATGTTTTCATATATTATATATATATATATATATATATATACATATTTAAATATGATTTGTTTTCAGAGAATATATCAGTTATTAAGTTTATTTTCTTACCCCACTAGTATTTTTTTAAATGCTAAAAAATACAAGAAATTAATCACCACTGGGGTAAGAACAATAAATTTAATGTAATATCTAACACATTTTGCTTTTCATATAAATGCATTTTGCTTTAAAGATGGTTAGATATTTTCTGGAAAACACAACAAATACTGAAAGATTTTTTGCAGCACAGTCAAAGTCTCATATTGGCTGTGGTTGTATGAATATTTTTTTATTTTTATTTTTTTTGTGGAAACTGTTTAGATCAAACTGAATATGACCCAGATGTTTCAATGCCAGCTTTGACATCTGATGTCAGTTATGTGGTTGACATCCATGTGCGCACACACATATACACCACACAAGCCAGAAAGGTCAGCCAGAGCACAACACAGCAATGCTAACCAACACATCATCTTCAAAATACACAAGGCAAAGCAATTTTTCTGTTTTTAAGAAGCAATATGTGGTTATTTTGATTCCTTTCAACCCCAAAGGCTAGCGTAAACATCTGATTGTATTTCTATTGGGTAAATAAACGAAAAACCTCAAATGCTGATTTTTGCTTCTGGTTATTTGTGGTCTACTTTACAATGCAATACACAGCATCCTGCCATAAGAGACAATGATATGAGCACGCAGAAAGCACTGAATGAATGCATAAATGCCTGTACCATCATCGCTTGTGTGTGGTTCGGTGCAGTTGTCTGCTTCATCAATGGTGCCTGGTTCACTGTGAGGACTGTCACTGTGTGAATACACACACATAAACAAACACAAAGAGGCAGAGATGTTTAAAAAGCACAGTAAACACAATAACTGTACACATGATAACGCCAGCATTGGAAAAAACATGGCAATTAAAGTTCTGCAATTCCATGCAAACAGTAATCAATTCAGTATTAGAGACTTTACATTGACTTTACCATGGTTAAGACTCATTAGGCTTGATGTAAAAGTAAAAACATAGTAACAAACAGCATTAAGAGACTTATTGCTTTTAAAACAGCATGTTCAATAAATATACTACCGTTCAGAAGTCTGAGGTCAGTTATATTTTTATTTAGCAAGGATGCATTGATTCTATTTTCATCTCAAATAAATACTGTTCTTTTGAATTTTCTATTTGTAAGAATCCTAAAAAGTATCATAGTTTCAACAATATTAAGTAGAAAAACGTTCAGCACTGATAATAATAGTGTTTCTTGAGCACCAAATCAGCATATTAGAATGATTTCTGAAGGATCGTGTGAAACGGAAGTATGGGAAATGGCTGTTGAAAATTCAGTTTTGCCATCACATGAATAAATAACATTTTAAACTATAACAATATTTCACAATGTTTTTGATCTAATAAATGCAGCCTTGGCAAGCATACTGTAATGAATCAGATTCATCTAATTAATCATAATCTAATTATATATATATATATATATATATATATATATATATATATATATATATATATATATATATATATATATACAGTATATACATATATATACATATAAACATCTGACCCCAAACCTTTCAACGGTACTGTGTTTATCGGTACTGTGTTTACATTTATTAATAATACTAACCAAATCAAACCATTTCCATCACTTTCCTTGGAATACCATGTAATTCATGGTATATTAGTATCATAACATTTTAGATCAATATTATATATCAAAGAATGGTGTGGAATTTCCTTCTCATATTAACACTGTGTCATGGTCCCATGACAATATTTTAAAGCCAAAACTGTCTGTCTTATAAGTAGAATATCGCTTTTAGCTATAGATTACAAAAAAGTCTGCCTACCTTACTCCACTTTATATGACCTGAGTGCTAAACTCCCCATTCATAGTACTGAGCTCAGTTTAAGCCACAGCTGGCTCTAATGGAGGAAATATGACATTCTTTAGTAACAACAAAATCCTGCTAAAGTCTAGAGCTCACCAGTACTCCTCTCCTCCAGTCATACATTTCTCATAGACAGGGCCATCCAGCTCACGCAGGCTGGGGAAGATGACCTCATGGTTGATGATGATGGTCTTGATGACCTCATTAACATGAGCCTGACAGGCCACAGGGTCCTGACCCTCCGGGATGGGCATCAGAGTGGGTCCAAAACAGATGGCAAGGTTATATGGGTCCATCATGTTCTCATCACTGTACTGGGACAGACTAGCGATGAAGAGACAATGAAAAAGTTCTTAAAGGTGATGCAATGCTGCGGGAATTAAAAACTTTCAAAAACTTTGTAACGATTAACCGCAAGCTGGTTGAAAATCGATTCAAATATGTGACGATTCAAATCGGTTGAGATGCTAAACAAATCGCAATTCAATTAGGGGTAGGAGTTTATATGAATGTATGTCTGAGGGAAACTTACGGTCTTCAGAAAAGTTTAGACGATATTTTTTTCTTTTCATCTTGCCTCTGTATAATGCATATTAAAGTTCATAAGTGCAGCACTGCTTTGTTTACAGCGGAAACCAAGAAAATGCTTTAAGTGCCACCTGCTGGCAGAGAGTGGATCTGCATCTCGTTCAGCTCGTCTGCTGTTTCTGTTTCATACAAATATTTTTTATGTATAGTTTCATAAAACTGAAGTCAAACCATTCTGTTTTTACTTCAAATTTTGAAATTATACAAACAAATTTAGATTAAAAACTGCTCATGTTGCATGTATGCAGCATCTTTGTTTGGATCATGATTAAAATGCAGTGGTTGGCTCTTATTTTAAATGGAAAGAGCACAGACAAAGCCTTATTTTGAGATTTATTTATTTTTGTGTTACTTATTTGTCAATTTAGTTTTGTTATTTACATTTACATTATATTTAAATTTTGTCATTTAGCAGATGCTTTAATCCAAAGCGACTTACAAATGAGGACAATAGAAGCAATCAAAACCAACAAAAGAGCAATAATATGCAAGTGTTATATTAGTATATTATTATGGTGTTATTTTTCAATTTCACAAAGAAACGTGCAGCATTTTGTTCGAAGTAATAATAAAAGAACACATTTAATGTATAATTGGTCTTAAATCTCATTTGAATCAAATCGTAAAATCAAAATTGTGAATTGAATCGTGAGTTGAGTGAATCGTTACATCCCTACTCTTACTCCTGCTGTCTATTTCAATATATGAATTCATAACTTTGTCCCAGAAAATTCATCTTCATGTACAGTGTATTATCTTTCAGCTCATCTCTCATTGGGAAGTCTCTTGACTGCAGAAGTGAAGTTCAAATGAGTCAGAGCTGCGCGCACGGAGAGCAAATGGAAGGGGGAAGGAAGTCAGAGTGAAAACTCATGATGTGAAATCAAATTCTTTGTTCGGTCTGGGGGAGGGTGAGAACAGGAAGCATCAATAAAAAGCCAGGAGAACAGGACAGGTATAGTACGGTACAGACTGATGGGTTTCTTCTGGCGTAAATATCCACTAAAGCACTCCTTGACAGATGTGGTCATAAATTAAACAAGAATAGTGGGGGCTGTTGAATAGCTCTTTGTAAATATAATGAACGTCTTTGCTTGTGGCTGCTGCTATTCATATAAATGGTGACTTACTAGGAGATTTACAGTCTGAAGACAGAGATGCTGGGAAGGCAGTGTGGTAAAATAACAGATTAGCATCCCACTTTTCAGCGTGTGTGTGACTGCAGGTCAATTAGTTTAAAGTATGCCACAAAAACAGTTGTTGAAATAATAAAACTTACTGATTTAGAAAAGCAAACAGGTATCGCATGACGATGATGATGGTACGAGGAAGGGTGACGATGATCTGCTGGATGTGGTGGGCTCTATCCGCAGATGATTCAAGCTCTGAAACAAGAAATCGACAAATAAACATGTAAACAAATTTAAATGTACACTCAAAATGTACACAAATGTTGGTAAGACTGATTCGTGTTTTTGAAACTCAATAAAGATGCATTTATATGATCAAAAATACAGCAAAAACAGATTCTATTTTGAATTTTTTTTTACAATTTAAAGTAACGGTTTTCTATTTAAATGTAATTTATTCCTTTGATGACAAAGCTGAATTTTCAGCAGCAATTCTGTCTTCAGTGTTGCATAATCCTTCAGAAATCATTTCTTATTATTAATGTTGAAAACAGTTGTGCTGCTTATTTTGTAAAAACCACGATACTTTTTTTTTTCAAGATTATCTGATTAAGTTCAAATGAACATTATTTATTTGAAACCAATGTTCTGTAACACTAGAAAAGTCTTAACTGTAATGTTTAAACATTTTTAATGCATTCTTGCTGAATAAAAAAAAAAAAAAACATTAATTAAAAAATACTAAATCAACATGAATGTTTACTTGTTTTTGAATGCTTTACTTTTTACGTACATTTTTACCAAAAACAAAATATAAGAAACTGACAAATTGTTTGTACTGTAAAACTGCTAAGATAAAGCCAAGCACCAGTAGAAACGTACAACAAAAAACAGCAATCTATGAAGTAATATTAGGTTTAATCACTCTAGTGACATTTTGACCGATCCTGCAGCTGAATGAAACACTCACTGATGGTGGAGATCAAATCCAGGAAGCGCTCCTTGGGGAAAATAGGGTTCTCCAGCCCTCTGAAATACAGCTTGAGAACGCCAGCCACAGAGTTGATGTCATGATCGTTCTGATCATCAACCAGTGGATCCTCACCTGAAATAAATGGTGGAAAAATTGGGATTATAGGAGAAAAAAATACACACACTCCTAATATATAATAATATATTTTAAGTAAAGTAATAACACAATTAAATTAAGGATCTACAAAAGAGGGATTTGTCTCTTTACAAGCGTAATAAAAACACAAATTTAAGCACTAGCAGGCAACTCAATATACTTAAATTTTGGACGCCAATGATTCAATTACCTGTCACACTAACATTAAATGTAGTTATTCATCAACAACACTGGTGTATAACACCTAATGACTAATAGCCTTATGGTATCATTTGTTTAGTTTATCTTGCATCCCTCTTGTAGCTGAAATATGCACTCATCCTCCATATCTGATGAATTGGGAAACTTAAAAAGACATGACGACAATTCCAGTAAAAGACCAGTTACTCTGGCTGTCCAATTACTGTATTACTATTTTCAGAATTTGCCATTTGAATTTACTAAACGATTTTCTGTTATCATTATTATTCTCTTATTCTTTTTTATTTTCTAGGTAATAAATGTTTCAGTGCAAATGGAATGATTTTGACGATAAAATAGCCTTAGAAATGGATTATATAATTTGTCAATATCAAAACCAGGCAGATGATTGTTTATATCTGCAAACATGAGCTAAATGTAGAATCAATTTGTTTCACAGGAAAGCTTTTCTAAATCGAAATCCTGCCACCAAATGTAATTTTCTGATGTTATTTACACCCTCTGCTCAGCAATGATGATCTGATGTGTGGAAGAAACACATTCACAGTTTGGAAAGTACATAAACAAAAGTAACTGGAAAATAATTACAGTTTATCTCTAGGGGCCTAACCTCTTTCAAATGAATTTTTAATATCGTTGACTTCCACCTGAGATCCAGGAACTCGGAATATGCCTTGTTGCTGCAGCCCTGGCACAGGAAAATAAAAAGAAACATGAGTCGAAAACTTGTCAAGGCATGATTTCGTTTCCAGGGGGATGCTGCACACTGGTGGTGGTTGAGGAGCGACCCCCCATTTGATTGTAAAGCTCTTTGGGTGTACAGCAATACACAATAAAGCGCTATATAAATGCCTCATTCATACATTCATTTATGATATTGCATTATTTCCAGCTCAAAACAAGATGCACACAGGAGAAAATGCAACATTTTCCTCTAAGGGGTCCTTTCTTTTTGGCACATATGAGTTTTGCCAAAGAAGTTCCAAACATTTTCAAGATTTTATTGGATCCTGAGGGAACGCCTGTGATCTTAAAGCAATAATTTTAAAGAAAGAGTAGATTAGGTTCTTGTTAACAATCTTTGAGCCAGCAGAGAGAATAGAGTTTATAGCATTATTATTTTTTTGCTTTGACATCTATAAAAATTTATAGTCTCTAGCAGAACAATAAATCATCAATACACTGCATACTTAGCAGCCAAACCGATGTCATTCTCTAAATTCACTGACTTCAGCTTTACCCTGACAGATGGACTTTATATGCAACTATTTCCAAAGTATCACGGGATCACTTAAATTTACAACAGATGAGTCCTTATTCAAATTAGCATCTGTGTCTCTTTCTGGTTGAGTATGTCGAGCACTTTCTGAATGATAAGGGGATGTGTTGTTTTTGGAGAGCTCCTTAATGGTTTCCAGTAGCTCTTGAGTCAGCACGTTTATCTGCAATCGATTAGTGACCTTTCCTTGAACCACTTACCATATAGATTAATGTATCGAATACAACTCTCCACCACCAGAGGAATGGGTTGACCTGAGTCCTGAAAGACAACAATCATTACAAAATGGCACCAGTTTTAAAGCTGTAGCTGAGATTTAAAGTGACAGTTCACCAAAACAATTACAATTCTGCTCAACCAAACCTGACTTTCTTCTTCCAGGGAACAAAAAAGGAGGTATTTTGAAGAAGTAACACAAAATTTGACTCAATTAACTTTAATTGTATGGACAAAATATTTTCTTTTGGATTCTGCAAAAGAAATTAGTCATCCATGTTTGGAGCATCATTAGGGCAAGTAAATGATTACAGAATTGTCATTTTCGGGTGATCTGTCCCTTTAAAGGTGCACCTGCTCATTTTTTCCCTCATTAAAACATAAACAATAAGTACTAAAAATAGTATGAAATTATAAAATAGTATACAACCATGTTTAATATCATGTATAATCCTAATAAATCTAATAAAACCTGTTGTATTTAACATAGGAGCTGGTCGCATCTTTGGGCATCCATGCTGAGATCACATGACCAGCTAAAAATGACTTGTTTTATCTCTTTAATACATATTATTGGACATGTTTTCTTCTGGAATATGAATTTGAAGAATTAAACCAGCTTTTTCTAGGCCACCGTGTGACCGGAGTTTTGTCTCTTGTAAGTATACATTATTTTAATTTTATTGTATAACTAAACAAATATTTTTAACATATTTGTTTATCATTAGATGCAAAACTTTTTTTAAATGGGAAAAACTGCATGGTGCACCTTTAAGTAACAATTTTCTAAATGCTTTAAAAACAGGGAATATATACACACACACACACACACAAAAAGTATTTTTTTCATTGTTTTAGTAGAAAATAAAGCAAAGCATTAAGCATATTAAAAGTTCAGCCAAGGCTGCTAGTAGCAACTCATCTGAAGTTCGCTACAGAAAGCTCGTTACAATTTCTTTTTGAACTCTTGTGGAAAGCAGCAATGACATGTCATTTGTCTAAGCAGATGTATTACAGCCTTATCTGAAAGGTAAAGACAGTCCATGCCTGGCCCTATTCTACAGTACCTGATTGCGGGTACGAGCATTCCGTCTTCCCCTAGGACACAAAGCAGCATAGAGCAGAGCAGAGGAGTGAAAGAGGCGAGAAAATCACAGTTAGAGAGGAAGGGATGACAGAATCGCCACGAAGACGACAGTGTCGTGGTGGTGACTAGGTGGAATAGCATTAGGGTGGCTGCTGGAATGGCTTGAGATGCAGTAAAGGGAAGCATGTGGAGAACGTGATACCCTCCGTTTAATTTTCTCTGCAATTTATGTCTTTTTAAACAAAATACTTTAAATCTAAGTGGTAATCGACCACTTAATTGCATAAATGAAGCATTAAGGCAGTTCCTTACAAACTAATGGGCCCTGCTGAGTCTCTATTAAGGCAGGAGGGCATCAGCTGCAACCTTTATCATCTGCATCATTGCCACCTCGTGAAAGACGGGAAATTAACAGAAGCAAATAGAGGGTGTGAGCACATGAGTCAGTGAGGAAAAAACAGACAGAGCTTCAGCCATCCCTCCAGCCCATCAGGGGGCGTTGTTAGCACCAAAGTCAGTCGGTACCTTAATGAAACTCTCCATATTGCCATTAAACAGCTTATGGTTATAGATGGAACGAGGCCTTGGTTTCCGCAATTTCTGTGGTTTCGGGGGAAGGGTTGGGGGTCTGAGGAATGGAGATGGTTAGATGGAACAAAAAACACATACACAAAACACCCTTTGAGTGACCTTAAAACCTACACAGCAAAACCCTTTCCCCTCTACTCAACTCTTACTTATGCCTCAGAGGAGGAAACAGCCGATAATGAGGGGTTTAAATAAGCAACAGGCATTAATTGTTGTTCTTTAAAAGATCGTAATTACATCCTAATGCTTTTGACCTGAAATGATCCGATAACAGCTGCAGGGAGTTTTCTATTCCCTATAGGAGCACTGAATCAGGCCCTTATTGAAACATTTAGCTATGGAAACATAATTGCTCTTGTGACAGACCAGTAAATGCAATCAAAATCAAACATGATATGGCTCTGTACTTTGGTGGTTACCTGAGGCCACAAGCACAAGCTGTTGTTTATATTTGCTTAGATGATTAATCATTAACAGATATGGGCGAGTTGGATGTTTTCAACAAAATTGTATAGATATTTTGTCATAGAGCTTGAGCAAATACCATTATTTGGGACTTAAACATTCTATACAACTATGTGAATGAAAACACTTCTAGCTACACTAGAACAATTTCATATCAGAGTACTAACATGCATTGGTGAAGTGTTCGCAGCTGTATTTATAAATACATTTTTAAAAAAAGAGCATATGATTATCAGTGGCAACACTGGTAGATGTCCTCCAACTGAGAGGTCAGAAGAAGCCTGCATCTGTTTAACAGGAAGGCTCTATTCTCAGCATTCTCCCAGACTGTCAGAGGACATTCTGGATAACCCAGCATGAGCTGAGCCCCTGCCAGTGACAGCTTGAGGACAAGTCCCCTTTTGACCATCATGCAATAACAAAAAAGTTTTAATTTGTCCTCTCTTGCTTTCACCCTGGCCTGTTAAGTGTTTTAGAGGTTGTTTTAGCAGCTGAACATGCAGAAAATGGAGTGAAAATCATCTCTTCTTAGTCTAAAAATGGCACAACAATGATTTGCGACTGTGGTAAAATAACTTTTCCATTAAAAACAATAATCATGGATATGGATATGGATAATGAATAATGAATATGACTGAGAGGTATAACACGGACTGAATCTTATTCTTCTCAGTGGCTTAACAAGTGCAGTTGTCCTTAGAGATAATTAAACTGGACAAAAATCTTGAGAGATTGAGGTAAAAGTATATCTTCACTCTTCAAAATAAATGTTTCAAAAGGGTGTTTTCACAGCTATACAATCTTAAGTTTTGAAGGTTCCAAAAGGGGAGGGTTCAAAGTGATGTCACATACTGTAAGAACCATTCTGGGTTCCCCGAAGAACCTTTCAGTGAACAGTTCTTAGAAAGAACATTTTGTGCAATAGAAAGATACCATGGATGTTAAAGGTTTTCAAGGAACCATAGATGCCAATAATGTACTTTTGTTTTTAAAAGTATACTACAGAAGAAAAGTCCCGCAAAGAACCTTACAGTGAACAGTTCAGTTTTGTTTCCTAGTGTGAAGAACATGTTAATAATCTACGGAGCCATTTACCATTATAAAGGGCATTTATGCAATGGAAAGGTTCCATGGATGGTAAAGTTTCTTCATGGAACCACAGATGCCAATTAAGAACCTTTTGTTTTTGAAAATGTGAATTTCATCATCAGCAGAACTTTCTTACCTTGTAGTTCCACATTCAGCTCTTTCTCCTAAAAAAGAAAGTGGAAAGAGGGAGGAGTTAGAAATGTCATTATTAGCATGATCTCATGCACTGGGTTCTAAAGCCCGGTCACAGCATACTGAGGGCTATCGTGAGACTGGCCAGTGCTATTGAAGACGAGATGAATGGGTGAGCAGCCAAACAGCGCTTGAGACAAAGAGGAGCACTGGTCACCCTAGAAACTTCGGAAAGGGCCCTGTGGGGTGTCAGACGGTCACAGAAGGAACTAAAGTGGCTAAATGAGCGAGTGTGTGTTTGTATTTGTGGGTATGAGGGTGTGTAAGAGTGGGTGTGCATCAAGGGATTTATTTCACACTGGTGACGCTGAGCGATGTCTGTGACATCTCACTAGGTTCTTTGTCCCAATGTCCAGTGCACTGAAAAGGGTTCCTTGGTATCGCCATCATACAAACAATGAAAATATATACATGCCCACAAACAGAATGGCTCAGTGGTAGAGCATAGCGTTAGCAGCGCAAAAGGTTGTGGGTTTGATTCCCAGGGAACACATGTTAGGTAAAAAATGTTAGCCCGAATGCACTGCAAGTCATTTTAGATAAAAGTGTCTGCTAAATGCATAAAAATGTAAATGTGAAGTGGGCCCTTAAATCATTTCATTTCACTAAATCTGCATATCAAATGGAGGGGTTCCCATGTGCCTTTGCTATGCCCTCTAAAATCATTCCAAAAACTGAAAGGCTTTTGTCTTGCCAGCTGAGGAGTTAAAAAAAAAGACTCAAATCATTTCCAACCATTCTTCTGGATAGTGGTTTGGGAGGATCTGGTTTACACACAGAACATCTGCAAATCGAGACAGTTATTCTTCCACATTACTCATTTAAATAAGCGTCAGCATTTAAGCCATGTGGCTGGTGACATGGCAACCCTTGATAACATTAATAGAGAGAATTAGATGTGCCGAGGTAATTGGCTTAATGGATGGAGGATCAATTAGGTGAATCATTTAAAAACATGGGCGGTACCTGCTGGAACCATATGTGACAAACTCATGTATATGCACTAACGCACACACCTTGGCTAGCCTCGAGTGTCTAATTTTACTGAGCTGATGAGGTGAAGTGTAATTGAGCACATAGTCTGGAGAGGGGAAGAGGGCAGGACTGGTCAGCAATCATATACGTGGATGGCTGGACTCAGCTGGGGCATCCCACAGTGTGCCGTCATTAGATTATGAGCTACCGCACAGGCAGCTGCCGAAATTCCCCTCCGGTGCCACTAGCTGATTGATTGGGCATAAACTGCCCGTAACTGAAGTGACAAGAGGCCTTATGGGAGATGCAGCCATGAAAGCAGGGTCTTTCTAATCATCTGACAACAAAAGGCCTTATACTTGAAGGAATATTCAAGGTAAATTTTAACTAAATGTCTATGGATGGCATCTGTGTCCCTCAGTTGGGAAAAACAAAGCATGTTCACACTAATGGCAGCCTAGCTTTTGTTTACTTAAATGGATTATTTATACCCCAAAACACTGTCATAGCTTAACATTTCAGTCTTTCTTCAGGCATTTGCTTCAAAAAGGTCTTTGACTACAACATTATTATTTGCCTGAAGAAAATCTTTGGCATTATCTAGTAAAAGGATACAAAATCTACAACAGTGTGTGGGACTTTTTTTCACAGCTGTGTCGGTACAATGAAAAAGTAACTGGGTTTATGTTTCAGCTAGCTGTGATATCAGTTGAAGGATTGGACATAACTTTGCACAGAAGGCTTAGTAAGCAATCATACTTTTATTACATTAACATGTGTAAAAGTTTGTGTTGTGGTCATATTTTAAATGTTTAATTCCCATTTGTATTAACAAACTGAAGGATAACTCAAAAATATTGTCTATGTTAATTCACAGTGTAATACAGATGTGGAACATACTGTAAACATTAGGCTAAAAATGACCCTTTAAATTGTTTTAATGTAGTTTAAAGCTCTATACTAAAGATAGATGACAGTGAAAATCTGTTTGTTATGTTTTTTTATAAATAAGATTAAATACAATATATTTTTTCTATATTTAAAATTTAATTAATTAAAAATCCCAGACTTTCATGGAAGAATGACATAAAGAAAATATATCTTTCTATCTTATTTATGTCACTAATCAAATTGGTGACACTGAGCATATTAAAACATGATCATCAGTTCTACACAAACTTAAAACTGCCAGCTTTAAATTAGACAGGCAGACACAAAAAAGTGTTCTTTTGGCCCTCACTTCTGTATACCTTGTCCAGTTACTTTAGATACATTCATTATACAAACGTTTTGAGCTCGCTATGAAGCTACAACATTCCATTTTATATCCAACAGTGACCAAAGTTGCAATTAGATTCCAGAGGCTTAGCTGACGCTCAGCATTTGCAGAGAGAAACATATTTAATAAACAGACAACTCACCTTCCCCCAGAGTCTGTTTCAGCAGGTCATGCTTGGCCTGCAGCTTAATGATGAGGTTACTGCCGTTCAGGTACTCCTTGAATTTCTGCGACACAGATGAAGGTGTCAGTGAGCTAATGATTATAATAGGATGTGACTAAAACAGGGGAGTGATGTGTGCTCTGGGCAACAAAGAACAGATTTTGCTGTACTTTGCACGCCGCAAATTCAATCTGTTCCAATAGGAGGATTTAATTTCCGTCTCACTGGTGAGGCATGGGCCTTGTCACGAATGTTTTGTGGATTTGTGCGTGATGACTGAGTTTGGACAGATAGATAGGACAGGCCGAGTAGACTTTGATATCAGTGTTTGCAGAGATGATTGTGATGAGAACCGTGTATTAAAAGATCCACTGATAGTCAAGAGAACCTGAGGACCTGGACTTCATCTTTATTTAAAAAAAAAAACATTATTAAATGGCATTATTAATGCCAGGTTTTGCCATTTTATGTCCAAAATAACTAGGAGTGTCAATCGAATAAAAGTCGAATTCATTACATATGCTGATTAATAAATTAATTTTATATGCCATTCACAAAAAGTCATATAAAAATGGACTAAAAATAATAACAGTACGTGTGGTCCCAGTGCTTATGGTCTGAGAAAATACAGCCACTCACAGTGAAGTAGAAGACTTCCGTCTCCTGCTGATTGGCTCGTCTCTTAGCAATGTTTAATTTGCTCATGTAACTCTCAGAAGCCACGGATTTGATGGACTCCGTGGATCGGCTGTGCTGGAAAGCATCTGATACATCAAAGTCCTCCACTGTCAGCATGTCTTGTAAGGTCTGCATGGTGGCATCCAGGGTCTTGCGCACCTAATTAAACATAACAGGCACTCAGTAAGGTGAAAGAGAGAGGAGTATGAACTTATAAATTATGTAAGATTTACACTACCGATCAAAGTTTAGGGTCAGTAGGAGTCATTTTAAAAGAAATGCATACTTTCTTTCAGCAAGGATTAATTAAATAGATCAAAAGTCACAGTACAGAATGAATCTTGTTCTTTTGAATTGTCTTTCAATTTCCTTGTTTTTTAAAGCAGCATAGCAGTTGTCAACATTCATACTATAATGAAATTTTAAGGGACATTTGGTCCCTTAAAACATGATGACTACCAGGTACACACACACACACACACACAAACACACACACACAAATGATGTTAAATTTAATATCTCATGTTGTTGTCATATACTGTTAGCAGGGAAAGGAAAAAATAAATGCTCACCTGACATAAACAAAAAATATTTATTGTTAAACCCTGGAATTTACTATGGGCACTTTTATAATTCTTTAAAAGCAAAATTTTCTGTGCACAGCGTATTTGGAAAAAAAAGCGCTTATTGTTTGCAATAACAGGTATGTGCCTCTGTGATATATTCAAACCCACAACATGAGCTTAGGAATATTGAGAGACTGAAAAAAATGGAATAAACCTCCAAATAAAAGTATATGTGCAGTACACTAGTTCAGAAAACAAATCACCGGAAGAAAAAAGTGTCAAATTTGCTTCAACTACCATCTATGTGTTTAAACATGATACATATACGCCCAGTCTTAAATGTGTTGCTGCTTACTAGAATGCTTATGCAGGTAAAGTTAATAAAACCTCAAAAATGAGCAATAAAGAAAAGATCTCATCCTATTTAACCTATTTTGAAGATGACCAATGCAGCCAAACCACAGGTCATATTTTTATAGTGTAGTGCTGCTGTATGCAGCTCTGAAACTTCCTAAACCTCTATACTTGTACATTTGGCCCTGGGACTATAGATCACTCACACAAATGTATAAAATCAAGGATCGTCTGAATGCTGAAGTGACTGGTGTGTAAACTGGCCCCAGGCCCTCAGATTAATGTGGAACATTTCCTATATGACACAAAATCATCAATTACTAGCAGGTTATGAGACACAAAGTGATAAGGGCGAGATGAAATCATCAATACGCACAGACGGGAGCTATTACAAAGTCCATTAGCACCTGCATACACTTAGTTGGTCGGTGAGATGTGTTCTGCTCTCCCAAAACAAAGAATTACCCTCACAAAGACCAAACATGGAGATAACTGTACCATCCCAAAAGATACACCCACTATTAACAGATGAGAATGCTAAAAATACACTCTCAGTTCCCAAGAAAGATGGACTAAATTGCAATGAGTTTGATTGCTAGGCTGAAGTATTCTCTGGAGCGCTTTGAAAATGGTTTTAAAAAAAGTATGTGAGCAAGGCCGAGGGCTGTTTGAGTGCTAAAGACTCGTGTGTGAGAGGCAGTTGGGCTCTCTGCAGAGTGATGACTCACACTAAAGACGCTGATGAATCTTTACAGTGAGCAGGTGTAAATAAAACTCAACAGTTTCCAAAGCATGTGGTTGGAAGAGAGGGATCTGTATAGCACCTGATGTTAATACAGATCTGATGTTAAAGACAACAGGAAACTGAGTTTGCAACCTATTATACTTCTATAACATGATGTTGTGCTTGAAGTGGAGAGATTGAAATTTTCACTTGCAAATTCCAGGCATTACAATAGGAACCCATGTGTTCACGAATTTCACGTGTGGAAATTGGTCACACCAATTTGCTGCACTGACCATCACAAAGCCTTCTTTCACCAAAATTTGTGAAAATGTGACATGAACCGATGAATCAAGATCGCCAATAAAAGATCGTCTCTTTCATTAGTTTTATCTTATGTTTTACCTTGTAGTTTTTTCTAGCAAAGAGATAGACAGGGTCATCTGACTGACACTGTAAATCAACCAACTAGTTCTTTTGTATATTCGGTTTAAATCTGACATCAGATATAACTTTGAGAACAAAGTGGATAATACAGCTGCACTCTAACAAGCTCTGAATTTCTCTCAATATTCAAAGCCTTGATTCACAAAAACTGTGAATCAAACAACTAGATCTTTCACTGAAGCATTCAGTGCAGCTGCTTGGAACCTTATCGGTAAAGTTACCATACCGTAACTTTGTTTCCCAGCACACTAATAAAGACCTGCACACTCTGACTTTTTGGAAATTGGATAAAACCAGTCAATCAGATGGGAGCTAGCGATTTTTTTAGTGTGCAATATGCATCACAGTCAGTGAATGGTTTTTGGTTGTGGCGTCTGAATAATTATTACTGAGAGGTGGGTAGCATAATAATGAACATGATAAAATGTTGCATGTAGTAACTGTTGTGATTCTTACCTCCTCATTCTCAATCTTGAGCGTTGCCAAGCGAGACTGCAGCTGGTGGTAACGCATCAGAAGTTCGGTTTGGACGGGCTGCTGGGCGCTCACCTGGCACACCTGAGACACACAAAACACAAAGCAGTTTATCTCTGTCATGATCAGTACTCCACATTGTGCTCCACACGAGAAAGTCATAAAGTTTGGAGCGACTTGAGGGTGAGTAAATTATAACAAAATTTTTTTTTGGGGGGGCGAATTGTTCCAATAATAAGATATTATTGGTTAAATTGAAGGCTAGATACCTCGTCTCCCATGTGCGGCAGAAACTCAAAGCGCATGGGTGGGCAAAAGACCTGATTGTACATGTCCATGATCTTGTGCTTGTCGCTACGAGGGTCCAGGTTATCCACAGCGTTCTCAATGATGTCCAGACCCTCATGGCGAGAGGTCTCCAGGTTGTACTCAGCAGACAGATACGTCCTTAATGTGCGTGCCAAGCTAGCATGATACCCGAGGTCACAGCACTGTAGAAAGAAGAAAAATGAAGGATGAGAGACAAAATATCTCAAAGCAATCCTGAATAACATTTAGATGGACACAAATCCAATCTTTCTTTCTGCGAAGACAGTATAAAATACATTTTATTTGCCAAAATGTTTCCATGGTGACGCCTATTTTTAGCAATCATGAGATTCCACATTTCACTCTAACAGGACGAACTGTAAGACAGGTAACATCTCTTGTGTCTCCGTGGATCGCAGTGCCATTAAAATGACATGATCTAAATGAGAGAATTTCATCCAGCGGAGAATCGAGATTGTCAGTATCTATAATTAGAAGAACAAGCGCAGTGGGATATCTTAGCTAATTAGTTTAAACGTGCAACAAATGTGCGACTAACCTCTTTTAGCAACGTGGAGCAAGTTTAAATTTGCTTGAGGGAAACTTTAAACCTCTATGAGTCATTGCAACAAGGCCGTTATCGCTCTGTTGGACTGTAAATCAATATATTATGCTTTAAAGGGTTTTGAGTGCAAACACTAGACGGTCATAGCCTGTGGCACAATCTATTTAGCATTACAAAGCCACAGGAGAGGAGTAGTACAGTACATTGGTGGAAAAAAAAATAGCACAGTAATACCGCCAAGTTTAGATTTTGTATTTACACATACTTGGCTCAATAACAGCACTGGTTCAAATTCTCAGCATTTTCTAATAATAAGTAAATCCATACTATTTAAAATTATTTACTGTGCCCATCGGTAATACTGAAACCACTGTTTGCCCCAAGCAGAAAACCACTGCTTAATTTCTGCTGTGTATTGGGGTTAGCAAGGGTTGCCATGACCGAATTGTTTGAATAAACCTGTTTAACTTCAGTTCACTGTCAGTCTCTCTGAAAACTATCAAACATGACAGACCTGTCCTACTTCTGACTCTGCACTATTAAAAGTAAAAGGTTTTTATTACAGATAATAATTTTTAACTTTATGGTTGTAAACTTGAAAATGAAAAAAAAAAAACTTTCTTTCTCCTGTTGAGCACAAAAAGAGACATTCTTGGTCCATACAATGAAAGTTACAGGTGTTTAATGTAGTTTTGGACCAAATGACTTAAAATATATTCTCTTTGTTCACCAGAGAAACAAAAGTGATGGTAAATGATAACAGAACATATTTGGGGTGAACTATCCCTTTAAACAGAGGAAATGCAAAGCCTTCCTAGTTTCTTTAAAGCACCAGTACCAAGGGTTGTGGCCGAGCAGCAACCTCCTGCTCTCTCTCGTGTAGCCAACAAGGAATTGACTGAAACTGCAATTCATCGACTGTGCGCTTGAGGCTGGCTGCAAAAGGGAGTCAGTCCCATAGACTCCCCATGTTAAAATGCCCAACTTTACAGCAGAAAAAAACATGTTTACAGCCTGGTGCAAAAAATGATTTTGGTCTATATAGTTAATTTTGTCCTTCATGACAACTGTGAGGGGGGTGATTTTTTTTTTTTTATAACTCATCCGTTTAAATTATATTAAGCCTTAAAGGTCTGCATAATTAAGGGCGTGGCCACTTGAGTGACAGGTGGATTGCAGCTGCGGACACTGCCGTCGAGCTAGGGGGGCGTGGCTTCAGCAACCAGCTCCTGTCTTTTTGCCCATTTTCTATTAGTCGTGCGGTGACGCGCTGCCAAGATGGCGACGGCCCGCTCTGCACACTTTGAGCTTCAAAAACACTCTTCAGGAGTCTACGGGTGACGTCACGGACACAATGTCCATTTTTTTATACAGTCTATGGTTGAGGCACTTCTGATTTTTTGGAACAGCTAGCAAACCTTAAAATTCGGGTACAAGGTAACCTGGCATACTACTGTAATTCATCAGGGCAGGCCACAAGTACCACATGAATTTCTATATACCCAATGGTGGGTGTGGGTGTTATGTGAGTTTTGGTTTGGTGTTTTCTACCAATTAGTGGTTTTAAAAGTAAACCTATGTCAACACCCTAACTGAAAGCCCTTTACAGAGTTCTTCCAGCTTCAACCTGTTAACCATTTTAGGGATTTACATCTTTTTCTACATAAAAAAAAACAGACAGTACAGAAAATGATTGTGCAATGTAACATTCTCTAACAAAACAGTTGCTACAAAGATATGCAAACAGTATGTGACTGCAGTAGTTTGCATAGAGCAATATATCTCGGTTTAAAAGTTATCTATTATGGCTTATGTTTCCTCTCCGCCTTTATGCTGTTATCAGGAAGTACAAGTGTGTGTGGTTTTATGTTTTCTGAAATTGCTTCAGGTTATCAGGGCGTACTGATGGACAGCAATGTGACACTCTTTGCATCTCTCAGCAAAAATCATAGAGGTTCGGTCTATCTACAGTGTGCGTACTAATGCTAACACGACAGAGACAGCAGAGACAAGCCAGCAGGGGAAATATTTCAGTATTCTTCACATCACCGATCCAGTCTCAGCAGATTTTTGATAGGATGATACCAATGCGACTGACAGCCTTTTGTTGTATATGCAACAATATTTTATGTATTAAATGCATTAAAAGGGTTTATGTGCAATTAAGCTAGTAATTCCATTCTCTTGTTATAAATCTGACAAAAACCATTCTGGTTTGGCAGAATAATAGTTTTAATCTTTAATTGTGAAGCCGAATGAAGCTGCGAAACAGATTAGAAGGTTACAGTAATGATGATTAATAATTAAATAAAAACACAAAAACCAGAGGGAGAGGGGAATAAAATCAGAACACAAATCCAATTCACTAAAAATGAAATTCTAGCAAATGCAAAGCAAACATTTAGAGAAACGAAATGAGGCAAACAAACCATATTAACAAGGAGACACTTCACCCGCAATGCAAAGAGAAACAGATGGAGCCGAGCCCTGATCAGTTCAACTGTTTAAATCACAGCTGATACACACAAACAAACGCATGCCTCATTGTGCATACTCACATCAATCATATCCGAAACATCGTGGATGTAATATTTCGCCACAACGGCGTTGGTGGCTGTCAGGTTCAATAAATAGTCGTTGCGGGCTTTTGTGCATTTCAGTTTGTTCTCGGAGTACTTGGCTTGCCTCTGGAAAAGAGAAACGAAATGGAAAAAAATCAGTTAATATAAAAAATAGCTGGTTCACTGATAGAGGCAATTTGGTCATGATGTAAAACTATATGTTCACACAATATCAGCTTAACCTTGATTTAAGAGGGATGTCTTTGCTTGAAATATATGACATTATCTGAAGTTAATAGAGCCACTACACATACTGTACATGTAAGGCATTAAAGACTTAATGTGTTTTTAGCTTTTAACAATTCATAACACAAGAAAAACATACTTTTAAAGGCAATGTACAACATCAAACCATTTTTATAGCCTACAGACATTTCTTATAAAATAATTTAAAACATATAACACATCACTTGCCCCAGCACCAATGTGACAACTTGCCCCAACCTGATATTTATGAAAAATATGCTTGTTGTGAGAACACTGTGCAGTACATTTAGGTTTATGTACATTGCACATAACAACAAACTGAACAAACTTTAAAAAATGTAAATTCGTAGAGCATGAATAATAGTATATATCATATGAGAGTTCTCTGTAAATTGAAACAAGACACGGAGACTCATCTGCTTGTGAGCTCCAGCTGGGTCCTGCTGAATTTTTCATCAAAAAGCTTGAGCACTCAAAGCAGACAGCTGCTCTAGTATCATTAATAACAGCTGACATGCCACATAATTGTATTGACAAAACAAAATCCTTAAATGAAGAACAAACACCAGTGATTAGTACATGTGAGTTCAAATGCTTGAATACTGATCAAATGAGTTGTGTTCGGTGTCGATTAAATGATCACTGTTATGAAAAGAAAATATGTCGGGAACAATACATAAGCTGACCATTATTTAAACTTAAGCATGTTGGTAACCAAATAGTCTCAGATCCTTTTGACTTTCATTGTATTTTTTTGTCAGGGAGAACCAATGGGAATGGGAACCGAAACTGTTTGGTTACCAGCATTCTTCAAAATATCTTCCATTATGATCCACAGAAGAAAGAAAGTCATTTTTGGGTGGACAAATCATAGTTTTTGCTGCACAAATCATAGTTTAAATGAGGCCTTTTAATCATTGTGCCACAGGATCACAGTGATTAGCTGGGTTTGAATTATAGCAGTCTCTTTTAAAGTTTAAAGTTTTCCAGCATATAACTGAATAAATTACTGATATAAATTATTTTTGTCACCCTTACTACTTTTGTAATATTCACATTTAATGTAAAATTAGGGCTGCACAATTCTGACAAAATTCATAATTGTCATTTATTCCAATCTACTGTTCAAACTGAATACAATTGGAAGTGCAATTCAAAATGCATTTTCACATAATAAAACACATTAGTAACTGATAGTCCATTGAGGCCATTGAGGCTTGCAGGTGTGCTAGGATCATGTCGAAGTCTGCTCGCCTGCAGAATCAGGTCAGGCTGCAGAGAAACACAGAGCATCCATGGCTACCATGGTTATAAATAGTGTGAGGCTGAGTGGCTTTCATGCCAACATCTCTGCGCATTGCAGCCTGAAAGGGGAGGAAGGGAGGGAGAGAGAGAGAGAGAGAGAGAGAGAGAGAGAGAGAGAGAGAGAGAGAGAAAGTGACACAAAGAGCAAAAGTGAAAGAGCGTGCAAGCTGGCTAGTAAAGGAAACAGAATTCATTCACATGAAAACTGCCTCTTGTGAAAGTCACAATATTCGCAAATGTTAATTTATAGAATTTTTTGTATGGTCCCACAGTCACTATGAGTTAGCTTCCTGTAAGTTTATAGAACCAGCTATGAATTAGCATGAATTAGATGATTTACAGCTGAAGTCAGTGACCTGAAATGTTGAATCTGGTTTGTGTGAGTATTCAGCCATTCAGTCTCCAGGCTGTCTACAGTCACTCACTGACCTCATTGTCCATTCTTAGATAAAACTCAGCCCACATTCATTTTTATAAACCCATCCATCAGTTTCATTCAAACCTATGTGCCTGCACTGCTTTTGAGAGCCGATGAGAAGGTAACTAGGAAGAAGGCAAGGCTGCTACTAGGTGTCACGGAAAACTGTTGCTGTCATGATCAGGCTACATGATTTGGGGAAAAAATATATAGTCAGGATTTTTCCTAATAAAACTTGGGTTTAAGATTTAAAATGTGATTTAAAAAACAATTAAAGTAATAGTGACTATATGTAACTAAAGTAATAAGCAGATTATTATGATTAAATAACTGAAAAATCTGAAATATTACTATTGTAATATTTTACAGGAACAAAATGAGTATTTAAGGGGAAAATAATACAATTATTATTGTTGTTATGTGTAATTTTATTAACTTTTATTATAACTCAATATAAATATTAAACAAAATATTACCATTGAAATATTTAATTTAGAGCATTCCAATAGAGTATTAAAATATAATAATAATAATAATAAATACAAATATTAAACACAACACTACTGTAATTTGATTTCACTGTAAAAAAGATTATATAAGAAAAAAAAAAAAAAAAAAGAAAAAAAAAATATATATATATATATATATATATATATTATATATATTTTACAGTACAATAACAGTTTTAAATGAAGCTTATTTCAAAGGGAAAATGCAGGAATGTTCTTAAAGCTTCTCATTTATAAGCGCTTCTCTTTACAAGTTTGGGAATATGGATGGCGTAGATCGCATTTATGAATACATATTATAAGCAACCCAAATTTGGAGCACTTGATGAGTTTGTATTAAACAGCATTTACTGGAGGGTTTGCATTCGGAAGTGTTCTGGTTTGATCCTTGCAAAGAGGCGTCACCATTGTGCTTTTGAGCACTTAACCAAGAACAAGGGCACTTAACTCAAGGTTCCTCCATGGGGATTGTCTAATAAGAGTACTGAAAGTAGCTTTGGATAAAAAAGACAATTGGTCATGATGCAATATTGGCTTTCACTTCCTTCCACGGTGGCTTTCGAAGGAAGTCAAGGAGAGACAATGGGCCAGCTTTATCCACCATTGTGCACAGATAATATACACCACTTGAAATAACATAATCTTTCTCTTAAAGGGTCACAATCCTACTTGAGAGTGGAAGAATGAATGTGATTCTAGGCTGCAACAGCCCTTTGGTTTAATAAAAGCAGGGTGGCATTATGAGTCATTCTGCCGAGCATTATGAGCCCCGCCGCTAGCTCTCCAGAGTAATCTCACCTTCTCCTTCATCTTCTCAATCTTCCTGACCGAGCTGCGGCGCTGGGGTCGGTCCTCGTGGCGCAGGAGGTTGACATTGAGGTCTCCAGATTTGCTAAACTGCTTTTCTTCTTGTTTCTCAGCCTCTTTCAGTTTGCTTTCTGCACTGATGCTCTCCGTGTGGTACATGTGATACGTCTTCATCACCTGTAGGATGATATAAAAAAATTATAATAAAAAAACTATGAAAACTAGTTTAACAGCATCACACCAGGCGGGTTGTAATAAAATCTCTGCCACATGGGTTTTTGCCCCAACTAGCTGTGAAAACATGTTGATATTTGGCAGGTTGTTTGTTTAACATTTCTCCTGTGTTTCACTTGTTAGCCCCGCCCACTCCAAAATCTCATTGGTCCAAAATCCTGCTTAACAGAAGTGCCATTTAAAAGAAAAAATTCTCTCAGTGATTGTGTCTTAAAAACATTTTGAACAAGCCAATAATAAATAGCAAAAATAAGAAATGGACACTTTTATTCAGCAAGGATGCATTAAATTTATAAAAAGTGACAATAAAAACATTTTAATGCTACAAACCTTGAAGACTGGAGTAACGGCTGCTGAAAATTCTGTTTTTACTGTATTTCTGAACACATAAACGCAGCCTTGGAGGAGAGTATTAACTCTGCACATTAAACTGGGACAGAAGAAAGTAACAAACACTGAAAAAGCTTATACACTTCCAGTTTATGAGGGATAAAATCCTAAATTATCCTAGAATGCTTCCAATTTTCATAAAAATGTAAATGAGAATATGTACTGCAGAAACAACCCCAGGCTTTAAATGTCAAACAACAAAATGAAACATTTCATAAATGTTATCCTCACATTTACTCAAAATGAAGACGTCTATGGTTTTCCTTGGTGATACAAAACAACTCAATCCTGACACTTTCTCGAAATGATCTTCAAACTAGTTTAATTCCAGAGAAGCTGCGCAGGTCTCAGTTGAGAAGGATCAGTTGTATTTTCGTCAGCTCTGCTCTCAGAGCAGATCACCTAATGAATATGCATAGGAGTATGGAATTGGCAGCAGAAGTACCATAATCCTGCCTCTTTCCACCAAGTCCAAGCCTTCCATTCAAGCCCGGGATGACAGAGGCTGAAGGAGGGGGCGATACTGAAGGAAGCGTGTATGAAACACAAAGCTGACGATGGAACTCTCTGTATGACTGAGGTGTTTGCAATGATGCAAACTGTTTTACCTCATGTCTGATTGGTGTGACCCAGTCTGCTATTCAATCCCATTATCCTCTCTGCTCAAACAATAGAGCAGAGCAAGTGAAAGGGGAGGGGGGTCCTCTGCACCACTGCCCGGCTTTATTCCGCTCCTTATAGCCGGCAGATGCCTGTCTGATGGGGTTTACAATAAAAGGCTTATTAAATCAGCCAGCCTGCAGGCGTCCACTGACTGCTCATCAGCACCGACCCTGACATTAATGTACATACACTCATCTATTTCACTCTAACTTTACACCCACACATCATCTGATCATTCCAGAGGAGGTCATCAAGTGCATCCGCACGATGGCACTGTGCATGCTTTTAGTGCTGCTTCCTGTGATTTAATGTGTCTACGCTACTACAATATGAAATTAAATGGCAAAAATAATTGTTTGTTACCAGGTTGTCCCCTATTGTCCATTATTTGGACAAATAGCTAGTCCTGTCTCAAATTTACAGCATTGAAAGTTAACATACAAAACCACTCAAACAAACAACACTTTGAAAGCACCACAGAGCCACAGTGTTTACACTTTTTGTGGAGGTTAACCTATAAATGGCTTACTGAAAAGAAATGTTTATTTAAAATTTCTGGCATTATTTATAATATTCAGACACCCTGATGTCATTCACAACCCATAAAATTTTCTTTCTTCAAGGAACACATTTCTTGTGAATGATTTACTAATTAGGTAGCAATCAAAAAATGCAAATTCAATGCATTCATTTACTGAATTTAATAATTTAAAACAACTATAATGAAGTCCAATTATGTGTACATGTATTATCCAAAAATACAGAGCATCAAATGAACTGTACCAAAATATATCATAAAATCAATAAAGAATCCAAGTCTGAGCAAATTTTTACAATCTTTTTACTTACATCATCTTATGGATGTACATAAACTTGGATAGAAGAAAATGTGTGGCTTAATATTTTTGTAGAAACAAATACTTTTTTCAACATTCTTTGATGAATATAAACCTTTACACTGTAGTTTATGTAAAATTAATACCTTTATGAAAAAGATCATCTGTACCATAAAAATTCACTATTTTCGTCACAAATATTTCAAAATATTGACAAGCACAAGGCAAAGCCATGCTAAATTCAATACACCTACACCATCAGCCTTGTTCTTCGAACTAATATAACATGTTCCAGTCATTAAACGCTACACAGGATCCAGGCCCAGCGTCCCTAGTATTCCCTGATGGAAAAAGCTGTTTCCTCAAGCTCATTAGGAAGAGGATGCAAAGGATGTTTCTCAGAGAAGTGCAAGCTGTGTCTGGCTCTACAACAGATCACCAGCTCTTTTAACAGGGTCTAGTAAACATACACAGATGTGTGAAATGTCTTCAAGCCAACCGATTCTTAGATGGTGTACTCACATGTGGTTGTGTAAATGATGTAGCCATTACAAGGTTGATAGAGGGCGAATCTGTAGTATGCATGTTTGAAGAAACCATTAAAACCGCCTTCTATGCAGCATGCTATGTTTATGTCAAATATTATAATGTGCTAGCCTAAAATATTACAAACACATCTTCAGCACACATCAGCATATATGTAACATAACCAAATAATGTAGCAATTTTGATTGTTTTCAAAGACACAAAACAGGTTGCAATACTCAAAGTGACACTTATTCTTAAATCTGCAAGCAGGCTGAAATTATGAATAAAAATACTGCGCTGGTGAGTAAATGTGAAAGGAACTATGTACTCCAGTGCAGGAGAAAATGTAGGTTAGCAGTCAGCTCCTCCCAAAGCTGTCACCCATCAGCTCATGCCCCTCAAAGAGAACACAGCAAAGGAACATGTTTACAAGCAGGTTTGATGGACAAGGCTGGCAAACCTCCAGCATCAAAACTGTATTTACAGGCATGTTGAGGTGAGATGACCTCAGCTGTAAAGAGCACTGCTTAGCCAAGACTGACATTAGATACAGTACTGGGATCTCTTTAAACATGTGCAATTCTGGTATACACCTTCACGTTGCTAATAATTAGAGAAAATATTTCAATAAAATGCAAAAAGGTCTCATACAAATGATTTTAACAGGATTGTAAATTCTGCTCTTCAACAACCCTGATGAAAATGTGTAGCTTGCAAAATAGCCTTGTGTTAATTACCACATGTACCCTCATGGATAATGGGTAGGCTGCATCAAACTAAATATGCTTTCTATAAAAGCAGCAGTAGCTTAAAGCAATTATAAAAATATTTAGCTGTGACTAAATTTCAGCAATTATTTATTACTTTTAAGCAAATTCATTAGGACATTAGGACAAAATAAAAGAAAAAAATAACAGCTGAAACAATTTGATTTATAAAAAATTATATATTTGCCTTAAAAAAACACCAGTTTACATTCTCACCATTCTTAGGTTGAAAAACTGACAAAACATTTATTCTCGCATCTAGCATCACTGCCTTGAGGTTTTGTGGCCTGGGTTTGTCCGAGAGCTGTGCAATGTTAGTTTTTTCCCCTTTGCTAAGCCGAATTAGCTCAGTATTTGAGCATTAGCCAGAAAGCTTAAACTAACTTGCAATGATTTATATACAACTTCCGTCTCCACAGAAACTGCCCGGAGATCGTCTGTGTGCTTCTGTACTGCGGTACACACCCTAACTGCAACAATTTCACTGCAGAAATTTTTGAGACATTCCAGCTAAACTATTTACCTGTCAATCAGCCAAAACAGTCTTTTGTTAGACCTTTTGATAGACAAGGACTGGCAAAATGGGCAGCACAGACTCATTCATCATATCAGAGACTGATGTCTTTAAGACCCTGATGAGTCAGAGGACCATGAGAATGAATGACAATCTTGTTCAGAACATAAAAGAGCAGATATAAAAAGGAGGCACTTTAATTTCTTCAATCAATATATAAAGGTTTCTCTTGTTTACCATACCATAACAGAGAATAGAGTTGCAACCTGGCTGAAGAAAAGAAACAGCATCCTAGATTTTGAAGGCCTGCAATTCCAGCTTGTCTTTCAAAGTTAAATGACATAAAATTAAGTCACATGTCTATGTCTTTAGGTAGGGGCTCTCAAAGTCAACACCCAATTCTTATGCATAGAAGCATGTGTAATAGAGCTTCAAGTGCAGTCGTGCAAGGGCACTACACTATAGACCAATTTCCTTAAAGCTGAAGAATTTATAATGAGCCATCATTCAGAAAAAAGGATTACTGTTCTCAAATACAATACACAGCCAATATTTCGATGTACTTCAGATCTCATTTGTTACAAGCCTGTTCCCTGGCAAAAGCTGCTGAGCTTTCACCTTCCACAAACTGTGCACAAAATTCACAGTACTTTCCATTACAAAAATAACAGCAAACACTACTTTAACTTCGTCATGATGCATGAATGGGGCTAAAAATAAATAAATGCAATTTTGGCTTTCAATCTGATAGACAGAGTACAAGTCACGCATAGAATACAAGACGCTACAGATGAACAGGATCAATTTTAACTACTAGATATCACCATACTTTCTCCAGCTGATTAATCACAGTATATTAAAACAACTGTTTTGTATGATAATATTTCTGAAATTTTATATTTAAATACACAAATGAGGCACTGTTTGATTAGATATGCACTCATCTGCACACAGAAATCTAAACATTAGATTAAGCCAGGTTCAAAATTCTTGTTTTTCTTGCTTGTTGTTTTGTTGACATGAGGGCGTTAAAGGTTTTACAGAGGGGATTTTAGATATCTCTTTTTATCACTCCATAAATCAGAACATACTGTCAACAGCTGAAAAAAAAAAATCAGGAACAAAATGCTATATAAATCAGGCGAATGATATATAAACAAACCTGTCTGCACAAACCTTACATTTGGGTGTATGTACTGTACAGATGTAAATAGACAATAAATACTTAAATGTGTATTTTGGATGTTTTCTTTCCACTAGTCTGAAAGATGACATACGTCATGGAAGCAAAATAACACAAAATCTTAAAATTGACCAGTGCATGAAAAAAAAAGAACTGAGGTTTTGCCTGTAGCGCCTTGCTTTAATACCCAAGAAAGAAAAAAACAAGAATCATTAATCATCCTAATTCACAAACACATCGCAAAACCAATGCAGAAATGTCACATTGCACATTGGGACTGCCAGAAGCTTTACATTCATATTTCTTACGCTACATTCAGAACACATAACTCAAACCACAGGAAGGGGGCAGAGGGATCAATACTTAAGTCTTCTAGTGCAGGCTCTCTTTCATTTTTATCGTCAAGCTGTCTATCAAGAACAGTTGATCAGAAGCAAGCCACTATGCCACTATCAAGCAAACGTTATATAGAGGTTTGAAATTACATAAATATTTTGTGGCCACAATGATGCAGAACGTAATAATTGAGCTCTTTCTGCAGGGATTTGGTGTCATGATAGGCTCTATTTGAGGAAAAACGAGGAAAGAGGAAGGGTGGCAGGGAAAGGATAATGATCCTCTCCCATGTCTTCTCCAGCGATACATTACACTCCCTGTCAGTGACCTTGAAACACATCAGTTTCAGAGCGCCAGATCCCAAACCGCATATGTGTGCGTTTCAACAATTTAAAGGAAGGAACAGTGTCTTCCTTATTTGTAAGCTTTAAATCTGTGCTCGTAGGGGTTTACAAATGGCTGAGGACTGTTTAATAGTTTCAGATCTTTATGTTAGGTTTTGACACAAAAATTTACAGCCGGAGTCAAGAGATGACACAACAAGAGAATGATCATATACTGTAGCTAGTTTTATCCAGAGATACGGGTGAGACATTTTACTATGCCACCTGCATAAAGATGCAAAGAGGACATCTGGAATAGGTCGAGCAATGGAGAAGAACCCTCCTCTGATGTCCTGTCATAAGTGACAACATTAATCTCATCCTGCTCCTCTGCAGAGGTAGCTTGGATTTCATCCTGGGAGAAAAACTGAGAGGCCCAAAGAAAGTGCCTGCATCTTGGTTGATGCAAGAGAAACTAAAGCAATGGAACCAAAGAAGGTTTTCAGCTCCTAATGACCCAGATTCTGAAGCAAATTAAAATGCAACGTCGAAGTGATTTAAAATGTGACTACTATAAAGCTTAAAAACAGACAATGTCACAGGCATCTCTAACAATCTACTATTTTCCCATCACTAGCACTATCGCAAATAGTACCACTTTTAGTATTTCCTCAAAAGAATCCCTTGATTCAGTTTCCCATCCTTTAATAGAAAACTATGTGAAGCAACAGTTTCTTTCTTCTCCAAACTGTCACGCAGCCAAACTGTTTTTGTTCTTGGCCAGAGAGTCAGCGTTTCCATGGTGCATGGCAGGACACAGCGGGTGAGAGCTCTATTCAGAGGGAGAGCGAGAAAAATAGAGATGGAAAAATAAAGAGAGGGAGATTGAGAGACATTATACTCACAGTATACAGCTCGTTTGTCACTTTCACCAGTTCCTCGTGCATCTGAATGCCAATTTCTTTACTCTGCAACACACAGAAATAAAAAAAGGGGTCACAAATTAATCAAACTCTAAACTCTACATTATAGATTAGAATATATTCAAAAACAACAATAAAAAAAAGTACAGAAATGTCTAGAAACATTAAAACCTCATTTCCTATTTGCTAGACAACTAGCATTACTCATTCAGTTCCATTTATAACTTTACAACCCCATGTTTTTTGATGGTTTCATATTAAAGATGTTGTTTTCCTGTTTTTATAGATTGGTAATATGTGACATCAGCTCTGACATCAAATATCAGCTCTTTTTTATAACCTGCCACAGCATCACAAACATACTTGACCGACATCCAAAAATCAAGCTTACATGGCAAATGAAAGGCTTTTTTTTTTTTTGACTTTTTGAATTTTTTGTGGACGGGTTTGAAAATGTTCAGAATAACATACTTTCACACTACTCTAATAGTATTTCTACAGTAGGCTATGCGGTATACTGCAGTAAGAATTTTTTATGCATGGAATATTCAGATGAAATACCTACTATAAAGCATACTGCAGACTATATCCTGGATTTCCATTCCAAGTGAGGCAAATAAACTGAAAGTAATATTAGCTGCATTTTTTGTACAATTTTCTTCACATTTCTATTGTTTTAAATGCAAAAGAAAAAAACAAACATTAAAAAATGATTTTTTTCAGCAGCTTTGTTTGACAGAGATGACTTTGAGTGAATATTTATGGTTTCAGTACTCGATTGATTTTTGACTGTTTAATTGGATGTTCTATCATCATCATCAGGCTGGAGGCTTTATGTTTCTCATTGCTGTATGATGACCACACAATATTGCCGCAAAATGCCAAAAAGGCTCATGTTTTCAGTCGATCGATCGTCTGATACAATGCTTTTCAAATAACCTATGCAGCATCATTTCCTGCATTTTTGTAAACAGTGGTTCAGACAAGGACCAGGCTGATTCAGATATTCTGACTGTGACACTGAAAACTGCTTATGCATTCCTGTGGGAAAATAATAATTTAATAATGCTATAAACAAGTTAACAGGAAAGAAGACAACTCTAGAGGAGAAAAACATTTTGTACCTCCTCCCACACAGCATAACTGCTACTGCTTACATGCACACATACACACACCTGCTGCCGTGTGAGCAGAGAACATGCACTGCGTTTAACTCTAAAGTCAGTGACACAATCTGGCAGAAACTGGAGGCCAAGAACTCCAGAAAAGCTGGAAAATGTTCAGTGCAAGCACAAGTTTTTTCATTATGCACAAAAGACAGAGACCGGCCTAGATAGACACATTTAAACACAAAAAAAAAAAACGTCTGGTAAAACTCCCATGATGATGGAAACTGCAGGTACGAGCATCACCTGTCAACAGTTCAAAAGCTGCGCGTAGGAATGATGCATTTCTCTGAGGAGAATCAAAAAAAAGGAATCAGATGACAAAACAATACATAATACAAAAAGAAAACAAAACAAAACGATATCAAAAAGCACGTAAACTGATTTTTCTAAAGTAATATCTGTGCAAGAACAGTGTTGACTGAAACTAAAACTATTTTAAAAAATTGATTTCGGGAATTGAAATAAAGCTGAAAAAAATACTAATATTAGTAAAAAAAAATTAAACTTAAAAAAATAAATATTTAAACAAAAGTTAGAAATGTTGCTTTGGCAGCTAACTGAAATAAGCAGTACAATTACTAAATCTAACTGAAATAAAAATAAAACTAACCAGAAATATTGTGCAAAACAAAAAAGCACATAACGAAACTACTAATTCTAATTCTAATAATATTAAAATAACACTACATCACACACTACTGAAATGAAACATTTTGTGATATTTTGATGCAATAGAGAGCTTTCATACTGAGCTTGATCCCAGTCTGTTTGAATGAATTACCCCAGTAGCCCTCCAGTGCCCTTTTATGTTCGTAAAGCATAATGGACCATAATTCCCAGCGATCAATAAAGGCTACAGCATGTGTATAGTCAGGCCTGTGCTTAGGGATCAAAAATAATCTCTCTCTACACAAGAATGTGTACTACATACACATACACACTTATCCCTGCAACGAATTTACACATCTAATCATCCATGCTAATGGAATAAGCACCTCACAATATTTCATGCATGTGTTGATTTTGTTTTTAGGAAACATGTAGACTCAATAAAACACAAAATCTGATGAAAGAGATGAAATGCCTGATTGACAAAATGTTGTCAAGCAAATCATATAAATACATAATCACTGCTCAAGAGACTAAGCACAGAACTACAAAAATACATCTGAAATAACTTTTTTAAGTATTTGCTGAGAAATATTTATATTTAGGGATGTACCAATATTTATATAAAAATTATATTATTATATTAAATTATAAATTAAATTAAATTAAATTAAATTAAATTAAATTAAATAAAAAAAAAATTAAATTAAATTAAATTAAATTTAATTATTATATTATACCTTATATTAAAACAGACAACCAATAAAATGTCCAATATTCCAATTTCCTACAATTTTGTAAATTAAAGTCAATTAAAAATAAAACAAAAACTAAAATTATTTCAAATTAATTTTTTTTTTTTGTTTTTTTTTATTTTTTGTTTTTTATAAGTATTGATTGTTAATAAATATTAGTTTTTAAACATAAATAAAATTTAAAAAATAAAAACACAAACAAAATATATAAATAAAATAAAAATGTTTAAACAAATTTAATAAATGCTTTGGTCACAAGTGAAAAAAAAAAAACAACCTGAAATTATTACCATGGGAAAATTGCATAACAAGACAGGACATTACATCTTAATGAGGTGTTCCCTTTTTCTTTATCTTTTCACAAACACACTGCAAATTCATGCTTTTACTGAGCCAAAACAGGCATTATTAAATGGCCCATGGGGGTTGAAAATCAGTAGTACTGCATACATCACACTCACAGTGGAGAATATATGGCAACAGCTCTCAGTGGAAACCTCTGATGCAATATTATGAAAGAGCCAAAGCCACTGACACACTGCAGCCTCTTGCCGCTGGTAACAGTAGAGTAAGACTGCTCAAAATGCTGTCAAGCTACAGTACATGTTTCCCAGCTGTCTTTGCTGCTCATTCATCCTCATCAGACCCACCAGCGAAGCATTCTGCTGACCTCAGGTGTACGTTTCTCATCTCTCTGTGTGCTGGAATCCTCTGACATGGACAAAACTGCTGTAAGTGTTTACTAACTACTGAACGTCTTAAACACGTAATTAAAGAAAAGGTTCAAATAAGAGCTTAAGGATGTAAGGAAGTGGTGATTCTCAACTGCTTTGGTTTTTACACTGGACATCAAGCAGTGATCCAACTGTATAAGAACACCAAAAAATGTCCTTTAAAACCACACAGTTTTATGAACTGTGAATATGTTTTATTGTCACAGTGTTGTAAAGATGATTATAAAATATCAACTTTTCTCAATCAGTTAATTTTAGTGAATCAAAAAACGCACTGTACAACACAAAAAGAGCTGTTCCATTTATAAACAAGTATTTTATTATTGTACATTTGCATTTAATTTTATGGATACACTCATGAACCTGAGTAGAAATTTAGTTCTCATGTGTCGACATGTAGGCTTTAGAATAACTGAACTGAACTGACTCTTTTGAGCCAGTCATTTTAATGAATCGTTTAAAAAGACTCACATATTAAAGTGAAGTGTTTATGAGTTTAGATTTTTATAATAATTTTACTAGTTATAATAGTTTGACACTAGAAATGCAATTTAAAGGTTTCTTCATTTTATATCCGCATATTAATAATATTTATTATTACTGGTGAAAATATTTGTAAAAATAATTAATGGCATTCATATTTTTTGTAAAATAGCAAGTTTGTATTTTTGCTCTCAGTATACTAAGAACATTAGCTGGGAGAGAAGTTTTTTCAAGCAAAATGGACATTCTAACTGTAAAATGCCTAAATTATTAAAAATGGAATCAAACTATATTGTAATCTGAATCAGATCAGATCAAATCACCAAACCTGTAAAGATAAGCAGTCCTGTTTATAAATATGAGCCTGTCACATCACAGCAGCATTCATGCATGCATTCATACAGAGTAAAGTATCTTAGGTGACCTTGAGTACACTCACTGCAAGCAATTAACAGTTTCCCAGGGTGCTCTGGGTGTGCAATATTGGTTCACAGTCACCTCACTGAACCACTCTCCTATGAATGGCGGCTGGAAGCACAGGGCCTCACCTACAGGAAAAGCAGCCAGGTGTAAACACGCTAGTAGTGTTTGGATTACACCACAGGAATCCAGGCTATGTGTTGACAGCGTTCCAACTCATATAGTCCAGACCCCAGAAGTCACACCACAGAGAATACAGCCAGTGGCGGCACTGCTCGCCACAGTATGACTTTAACTCGGAGAGGATCTGCATAAATAGGCTGTAGTCAGACTGTGAGACAGCATGCATTTAGACATGCACATTCAGTTTGTCGCATACCATCCTTACACTCCGTCTGCAAGCTTTTAAAATCAGCCTAAATTTCCAACAGTACAGCTAAAACAAGAAAGCAGGAGGTAAACGTTGCTGTGCTAAGAAAAATGTCTGCCAAGACACTGCATGCAAATGTATGAAGTCAACTGGCTGTGTGAAAGAATACATAATGATTTTGGAGTGGGTGTTATGATTTTCCACATTTGGAAAGGTTCAATGTTTCCTATGGAATATTTGCGACTTTTTAATTGCAAAATTCAGACTTTTGTTTTATTGATTTTTTTTTGTCATAATTGTGAGATATAAACTCAGAATGGTGAGATTTACATTTGCAATTCTGAGAAAAAAGTAGGTGTTGTGAGATAAAAGCTTGCAAATGTGAGGAAAAAAGTCAGAAATGTGAGATAAAAAGTGGCCTTTTTATTTTTATTCTGTTGTGGAAACAAAAAAACAGTGAGATGTAAAAAAAAAAAAAAAAATGTGAGATGTAAACTCACAAGAAAAGTCACAATTGTGTGAAATAAATTAGGAATTGCAGGAATTCTGACTTTTTTCTCAGAACTACAAGAAAATACCCAGAAATGTGAAATAAAAAGACAAAATTACATGGAAAAAACAAGCTTTTATAGTCTCCAGTAGGTTTACTGCAATAAAACATTTTGCGGAGTCCTAAAAGTCACAACAGACATAAGAAATAAATGACTCATCTTGTTTTCATGGATGTATACAAATTCATACGTAATAAAAAATATGCACACAATACTGAATGCTATGCATTTGATCTATTTTTAATCTATCAATTTTGTATAAAAAAATGTCTTGGCACTTAAAATCTGATCAAAAAGTGAGTATTAACACAGAGGTTTCTGTTAGCTAAAAGTAGACATGAGATTATCATGGTATTTAAATGGATGTGAGAAGAAAAAGAAAGATGTCAAAGCTACAGACCTTTTTGAAGAGCCGGATGACGTCCTCGCTGATCTGAGCCAGGCGAACAATGACATTATTAATGTAGATGTCGTTAAGTGTGGCATGATCTCTGCTCTCTCTTCGAGTCTGATTCAAAACCAGATACCAGCAGTTTACTGAAGAGAGGAGGTGTTGTTCTTTCCTGGAAGGACAGAGAAAAGGATAATAATGTTAAATTCTGTGATAAGTTGGCTTGCTTGCTTTTTTCTTCCTTTGCCACTGAAATGTTTGGCTTGTTCTCCAAATAACATTTCATCTTCCTGTAATTGTCAGACTGTCAGGTGAAATTATATATAATAACAGAATTTTCATTATTGGGTGAACTATCCCTTTAAGTCTCCAATACCACACATACATGTACAGTACTCAGCACCTGACAGTAAACTGCTCACTTAATATCTTAACACAGCTAAAAATAACAACGCAGAGACAGAAATCGTCCTAGCTTGAACTTAATCAGCTTTAATCAGAACACAGACCATAAGCTTGTGTTCTGTACTAACCCTTCACTTATTTTCTTAGTCCTATCTTCTTAACCAATCAACAAGCTGAAGAACGGGGAATGCAGAAATAAATAGCTAAGAGTTGAGAGTACTGAAAGCCAAGAGATAGCAGGATGAGGCTTTGGATAAACGACACAAGGAGCAAAGGCAATTACTTTAGAGAGTTTTTGGACTAAGGGGAGAACATCAAAGTGTGGCCTCTTGCAAGAGTTAGTGAAATGCTAATCGCTGCTAATGAGGAACGTATATCTCCCTGCTGCATGTGGCGAACGTTATTAGCCCTGTAATCTGCTCTCAAATGAGGATAAACAGTAAACAAAGAAGCATATGCCAACCAGCACCCTATTAATGCAGATTTTTGGGAGCTCGACAAGCTTACCCAAAACAAACTAGTATAGCTTAATATATAGAGACATCTGTAAGCAAGTTGATTTCCCCCAAAAATGCAATCCGTTAAAACAACCTGTTTGAGAGCAGACATTGTTTTATTCTATTTGATGATGACAACGGTGCACTTCTTCTTTAAGGAGCCAACAGATCTAAGTTTTAAAAATTACTTTTGTTGGTGTAACCTACAGTAGTGTAGTCAAGTTGGTATAGACTTATTAAATAATATTTTGCCTTGTATTAAGCGGTTAATTTGACTTCACACTGAACACACTTTTCAGGTTACTTTTAAAAACACAACAGCAGGAAATCAGCATATTAGGGGCCGTTTACATGACAACGTTTTCAGCCAAAAATGGGAAACTTTTAATGCGTTTGGCCTGTTCGTTTTCACGACAATGCATGACTGAAAACACGTATTTTTGAAAACGGGTTTCAAAGTGCAAGTTTTTGAAAACACCACAGTTATCTTTCCATGTAAACACCCGATACGGGAATCTTTGAAAAAGGTGACGTCATGCACGTGCGTAGTACGTGTTAGGTGTGTAGACATTCGCAATACGTGTCGATTTTAAAGGCAAGCATGAACAAACATACACAACAATGGCGGAGTACATGGTACTGTTGTTGCTGCCCAAGAGTTTGCTAACGCTTCTTCAGCAAAGTGTGGATTTACTTCACCAATATTACAACCAACAATGGAGACGCATCATATACAACATATAATCGTCAGTTCCCTACAGGTACTGTTTACTAACAAGTTGACAGTGCCAACTACTGGCCTGGCATACGTAATACAGCATTTCTGGCTGTTTTCAGGGATATGTGTAAAAGCTAATCATTTTGAAAAGGTTGTCATGTATACGTGAAACTTTTTAAAAACACAAGGGAAAAACTTTTCCGCATTTCACTACATTGTATCGTGTAAACATAGCCTTAGAATAATTTCTGAAGGATCATGTGACACTGAAGACTGGAGTAATGATGCTGAAAATGCATGCAGCTTTGCCATTACAGTAATAAATCACAATTTAAAATATATTAAAATAGTAAAAGTTAGTTTGAATTGGAATAATATTTATGAATTTTACTGAATGATCTACATTATTGATATTCTATGGTATTTAAATTAATTTATAAAAAATTCCTTGATATTACCATAATAAAATCCCCCCCTCCCAAAAAAAAAGCATTACCAAGGCATAAGTACAAGAAACATGGTAAGGTACAATGCATTTAATTAGTTCCAGCCCTAAAGATCTATATTTCAAGATTAAATAAACAAAATTCAAGATTTGCTGGTTTGGAAATAAACTGATCCACTGTGGATTCTCAGTAAAAATATATGAGAATGTCATTGACTTGCAAAACACAAATGAATAAGTAGCACTGTCTGTTCATGCATAGATTCCTCTTAAAGACAAACTTTATATGCAGAAGATATGAACCGCATTTACAGAATGAGGAAGAGGAAGAGGAAGGAGTGTAATGCAATGTGCCAGATCACACATATGCTGCGCAGCAAGGCCTACCGAAAGAACTGAAAGATGAACAGCTCAAAGTAAGGCTGTGCAAAATGATCAAAGTTTTTTTTTTTTTTTTTCTTGCCCCTGCTGTTGAAACTGCCAATTGTAGCACTAGGCCATAGGCTACATCTCTACAATAGATTAGAAATCGCCTTGTTTCATCCAAAGACATTTTCTGGCCCTTTTATTCTCATTTACAATTTTTTCAATATTCAGAAAATACATCAAAAGCACTGCTCCAACTCTACAATAAGGGCCTGAAAACAGGATCATATGATTCATAATCACATTTCTCCAATTGCTTTTTTCAGTGTTCATAGTCCATGGTCCACAATCCATACAATGAGTCAAAGATCACAGAAAACTCAATTTAATTTCAAAGGCTTTGAAACAAGAGTGCAATGTTATGTTTGCATACTTATGTTTTCTTTATATGCTATGTGTAGTTAAAATGGGTTTGGGTAGAGACAATGAACATCCAGCTAACGTTGGAGATCAAAAACTGGTTGTAAATCTGCTCGTTCCATTTTAAAAAGTAAATACTAAAACATATTACTTTCACAATGCTATTAAACAGTTCTGTTAATATTACTGATTCAAAAAGACTCATGAATCAGTCTTCACATAAGTATGTATGAATAAGTCTAAATCACTCAGAGGCTCTTGATTTACTGAACTGTTTACTGAATTAACTGCAAGTCATTATATTCATCATGTTCTCAAAGTACTACAAGAATCATAAATAGAATAGTTAGGAATCAGTCTAAAAATGGCTAAAATGAACACAAACTCAAAGACAACAACAGAAGCACACATCTTTACAGAAACCCGGACCACATGTACAATTTCCTTCTTATGTAACCATAATTAAAATATGTATCTGCCAATGAAAAGCCATTTTTTAGCTTATAAATATATAGTCAGCTGTTTTAATACACAACAGCCGCCTTGGGACAACTATACACCGCGCTGTGCTGTGATTGTTTGTGACAGGAGACAGGGGCTTCTGGAATTTGGTGATATCCTTTTTGTGGGCCACTTCAGACCTCAGAAAGCCTCTGGCACAATAACACTATTTAAATAAAGTTCTTATCATAGCTTGGCTGTAAACACTTGCCTGTGACGTTCAATAACAACCGCAAAAAAAAAAAAAGTTTGCTTCAAAATACCTGGGTTTTTTTTTCAGTATCTAAGCATTTTCTGAAATTAAGTGCATAGAGTGATAGTTCATGGTTTTGTTTTATTGCTGTATTTTCCCCATCGTTTTTGTTAAGTTGCATGGATTTGTTTAATTATTTTGTACATTTTGTACATTTGTAGTAGGACATTCAAAAGCAAACAAAACAGTTTTCCACCCTCATGTGTTTCACAGAAGAAAGCACAAAATGAAAGTGAATAGATGATGACAAAATGTTAATTTTTAAGTAAATGATTCCTACAAATGAAAGCACTTGAAAACTAAAAGATGTCTCTCATTGTTTCACATCACTCGTGCCACTGATCCACAAAACGGACTGATCCTCAGAGGTTTCCAGTCAGAATGTATATGCATATGTAACATGTACATAGATAAAAAAGTGACACATTTTATGTGTATTATTAGTGTCTTTTTAACCTTTAAAGCAATGCAAGAGATCTTAATATCTCTAATCCTATGTTAAGAAGAGATAATAAGCAGTTATCCGTATTGTACTCAAAAACACCCACGCAGAATATGAGTGGGGTTCAAAATCACTTCACACTTAGCTTCATTATAGCAACACAAGCCATAAAACCCAATCATACAATCACACTCACCGCCTGCCACAATATTCATTCAAGAAAGTGTTTTTTATGTGCCAAGCCTGATACAGCTTTATCAAAGAGCTTTTAATCCAGTCTGGGGTGGCTTGCTCAAGCTTATCTCCTGACGGAAAAGCAGAGGAAGGAATCAAGTGCCAAATCAGGAACTGTAGTGGAAACAGAAACGGGTGCACACGCTCCCCAGTTCAAATGCATTTCTGCCTTTTAAGTAAGCTTCAATAAATTGCAATTGCACATTTTTCACATGCAAACCAACCCCAATCCACAAACATGCAAAATGAGGCCACCAATGTATGATTGCTCCCAGCTGTAGATCCATGAGAGCACTGGAAAAGAGAGAGAGGAGAAAATTTCATATGAGCACTGAATGGTAGGACAAGGATTAACTCAAAAGCTCATTGCTGATGATTCTGACCTCATTAATCTTACATTATTAGCCATATACAGGGAACCTAAACCAAAAGATCTGAACAGAATGTGTTCAACCAGCCTTGAACGTTTAATTTGGACTCAACTTTAAAGGAATAGTGAATTCTGTCATCTTTTATTCTCCCTCATGTCATTGCAAACCTGTATGGCTCTCTTTCTACTGTCAAGACACACAAGGTAAAATTTGTGAAGAATATTCAGGCCACTTTTAAATATTTAATTTTTTTTTTTACAAAATGAAAGTGAGTGAGGACTGGGTCCGTCAAAATCCAAACCAACAAAACATACTACTGAATATATACACATTTCTGTCATGACAACTCTCTGAGGGACATATGTATGTCACAATATGAAAGAAAAATTATGTCGCTACTTCCGACGCATCAGAACTTTAATAGGCCACTGGAGGGAAACATAATTGTGAATATCCTTCAGTCTGTTGGCTACGCACAACTACAATATAACTTAAAAAACAATTTATGCATTATATGAACAAATTCTATTGTGCTTTATGGGTTCTGGCATCCTTTTTGAAACTTGAAAGCACTAGTAATTGCATGGAAAAGACCAGTAAATTAGTCTTGTTTTGTGTTCTACGGATGAAAGAAAGTCACACATGTGTATGAGTAAATGATTTTTCATATTTGGATGAACTAATCCTTTAATGTCTAAGTCTGAGAGATTCACTTTCCCAGCACACATGATCCCAAGGGCTTTGGCAGGCTCTCTGAGAGGCTTGGCAGTGAGTGAATGAAGGCCGGAGGTGGAAGGCAGGTGCTGCTGTGCGAGGAGCGGAATGCAGCAGGAATGTACCGCAAGGCAGTTTGATTTCAGGCTCCTGTCCAATAGGCTGCAGCAAATGTAGTCTGCATGCTGCCATATCCACACCAGAGCTGCATCTCACCCCAAAACCTCATCACTTCCATACATTACACTTATACTAACCAAAACACATCTTTAAAGCAGCTATAAATGAATTAAAAGAAGTTAGAGTGAAGACCAATCAGTAAAATAACATCACCACTGATGGTCTGCCTTACAATGTTTGATGATTGTAGCAATGTTCAAAAAAAGTCCTGGAAGACTATGGGCATGAAATCCATGTCTTACTTATAACAATCTGTATGGATTTATATATTAATGAAATTATGAATTATTACTGAATGAATAAATGACACTATGATCAGCATGTATAAAATATTTAAAATAAATGACTTATTGGTTAATATGTTGTACGGATTAATAGACAGGCTATAGTGAATCACATTACATGAGATCTGTGTAAATTAGAACTGATTAAATAAGCTTGTCACCTAATCAAGGGAACATACTTAACCATAAATATCAGTGATAACATTTACATGCACTTAACATTAATATTCCAGTTTATTTGCTCAGGAGACTTTGGAATACTTAGATATGTGTTCATGTTCCTCTACAGGAAGAACTGAAGACATCCTCTCTATTTATTTATTACATTGCATTTTAGTAATTAAGAATAGTAATTTAAATTAACTCTTTGAATTATTTTTATTCATGTTACTGCAACAGCAGCAGTATTATTTTTGCATTATTTAGATATTATTATTTTTATTAATATTTTGTATTTGTTATATATATATATTCTTGTATTTTTTTGTCCATATGGTTTATATTCACTTTTATTTCAGTTATTTTAGAACATCAAATTAAACTAAATGAAAATGAGAAATGTTGCCTTGCCAACTAGCTAAAATAAAAAAATATTTATGTTTTTTGTTTTAGTTTTAGTTAACTATAATAACAGCACAAATGAGTTCAATTAAGAACAATAAGTAAAATAAAAAATAATTGACATAAATTTCTGATTAATGTAGCAATAATCATGTGCATTTAAGTTTCACTGAAGCATCTGGCAGAAATAGGCCTAATTGATAATGGAAGATAGCAGATGTTTCATACACAAGAATATCTTTTCAACCCTTCTTTAGGTCGATTCATTGTGTTTTGTCCTAAGCAAAATGAAAATTGAAAAATTTGCTTTGTGAATAGATGCAAAACAACCTAATGGTCACAGTTTAAATTACTTTCCATCAGCCAAGCCACCCTGCAAAATATACACAGAAAGCCTTGACCCTTATTCATGTATACCTTAGAAGTAATCTATGGCTGCTTTAATGCACAGAGACAGAGCTGAACTGCAGAGCAGATTGGATTAGTATTCAGGTACTGTGTGTTGTAAGTCTCAGCACCAATACGCATCAAATGAAACTGCAATAGCAACACATGCAGGCCAGAGAATGTGTCAAGATAAGAACAGGAAATAGGGTGAAAAGAAAGCTAAACGTGTGCAAACACACACAAGCACACAGACTTTGTGTTTTGACTGGTAAAGCCCAGCGTAGATGACAAGTCTGCTTTGTGGAGAAAAGGCATTTATTGACTTGAGACACACAGACACAAACACACTATTAACCACACTATTGTAGACAACTTTTTATCTCCTCTAGACACGTCATGGTCTGTCTAGAACTACAAAAGTTGAAGATAGTTGGGGTACTTTTATGCAGGAATTTTTACCTTATAAATAAAGAAATAAAAAAGAAGGTGTAGATTAAATAACTTAATATGTTTAATCTTGAAAAACCTGTAAAACCTTACTTGTCCATGCATAAAGTTAATAATGATCGTTGTATATGCATAAAGTTAATAATGAAATTTACTGAAGGATATATTGTAGCTGCATTTGGCTGTTGTGGGCAGTCAAAGCAAAAAAGAGGAAGACATAATTGTGCATACAGTATATTATTTATTAAACAGAGCTCCTGAATGCAATACTTGAGTGAATCTCAGGCAGTCATTTTCTTACGTAGTTTGCTTTAAATTGAACAAAAGTGACAGTAAAGAAATTTTTTCTTCTCTCTACTTTTCTACTTTCTTAAAAAAATGTGTCACAGTTTCCACATAAATATTAAGCAGCAAAACAGTTCTCATAATCGATAATAAAGAGATATGTTAATTGAGCACCAAAGCAGCACATTCGATTTCTGAAAGATCATGTGACACTGAGGCCTGGAGCAATGGCTGCTGAAAATTCAGCTTTGCCATCAAAGAAATAAATTCCAGTTTATAATAAAATAGATTGTAATTGTAATACTATTTCAGAATATTACGGTTTTTACTGTGTTTCTGTTCAAATAAATGTAACCTAAGTGCATATGACCTTAATCAAAAAAGAAAGTGCACGAGTCTATCTATCCACTGAAAAGACAAAAGTTTGTTGTTGAAGTATGCAATTGTTTGTGTCTGCACTTGTGTGTGCTTGTTTCTTAGCATGAGTCAGCTGATCTTGCTGTGAGGCTTGCATCAGCAAAACTAGAACCCAAAAGCTGACAAAATATAAGAAAAAAGAGGAAGGGGAAAAAATTACAAAAACAGAAACAACTACAGAGAATGACAAGGCCAGACACAGGGCCAGGAGAGCAGCAGCCACTGGTGCTGCCATTCCTCATTGTTGTCTGCAGTAATGTAGTCAATGGTGCAGTGAGACCGGCCCCAGGAGCAAGCAGCAGACGGCCCTCCTCAACCAGCTGCTATTAATTAAACCCCACCAATCCTGCTGCAATACACTCGCAAAACAAACCTACCAACAGTACATTCGTCAGTGCATTCGTAAAGTCAAACTCCAAATATCTAAAAGAGGTTTTCACCTCTTAAAATTGATAGATTCACTTTCGTCCCATTCCCAGAAAAAGATGAGATCTATCTCAAGCTCTCAGAATGCATTTCTTTAGCCATATTAGAGTCCCACTATGACCAACTGAGGTCATGTTAGCAGAAGCTTTAATGCAAAAACAGAATCCAATGTTGGCTTGATGCCACATGAGCCAATAATCACCCACTGATCTCATACACGCAAGTGAAAACAGCAGCTGTATACTGCATTACTTAAACATTTTTACAACATAAATATACTATGTCTTTCTAAGCTAAATTAGTTACTATTGCCATTATGGTCAACTCAATCAACATATGTATTCTACAAAATGCTGTTCATTCTGCAAAGACTTAAAGGGATAGTTCCCACAAATTCTGTTATTATTCTATGGAACACAAAAGAAGATATTTTGTACAATGTTTCAACTGTTTTTGTCCAAATAATGAAAGTCAATGGAGTCCAAAACACTAATAGACACCACTGACAATTTGCAATATTCTTTTGTGTTGCAGAGAAGATTTATAGATTTGGAACAACATGAGCATAAGTAAATGATAGATATCCCTTTAAATTTGAAAGAGCAAAAGGTTTCTCTGATAAGCAGAGTTTCTCAGGTAGTTGGGTTAGCAAAGGGGCAATTAGTCTAGAAATTGGAGTAATTAACTGTCTATCCTGGAGTAGCATGAAGCAAAAGTAAGTTTTCTTTTGAGGGAACACTTAATTCAAAAGGCTATTTAATTTAAATGAACAGCCAAAGATAACATCCTAATGCGTAAAACGCTAAGGGCATTTAACAACTTCTTAAAACTTTGTTGAAAGTAGGGAATGAGAAGCAACCCTTGTCTGAAGGATGATTATATCCAGCAGCAGGAGAGATTTCAAATTCACCAGCAGCTATTTCTGCTCTGATAGAAGAAGCACTGAGACAAATGGTGAAACAGACGGAGAAATGAAGAGGAGACGTAATCTGGCATGCACAATTAAAGGAACAGTTCACCAAAAACTGAGAGTTCTGGCATCATGTACTGTCAAACCTATATGGTGCCATTTTTTTTCATCAAGCACAAAATGGATATTTCTTTGTAGAAATGTATGCAGCTATTTTTAATACAACGGTAGTTCAAAAAGGACCAAAATTCTTCATAGAAGTTTCACAAAGTGTCTACTATAATCTGAAGCCATAAAATGTATTTATGTGAGAAACAGGTTGAAATTTAAGTCATTTTTTTTACTGATAAGTAAGTTCTGTAGTGTTTTTTTGGCAAGAGATGCTAAAAGTTTTATCAGGCATTTCTACTTTTGTGTTTTCTAAGGGAAAAAAAAGAAGGAAAATAAGTGAATTACAGAATTTTTTGGGTGAACTATTCACACTTGCACATATCAATAAAGTCTCACCTCGGGCCGCGAATCTTTGATGAGAACCTTTCAGCCAGTTTCTCCAGACTGCGAGAATACTCCAGTTGAATCTCAGCTTTACGCCGAAAAAACTCCTGCAGGTCCTGCAACAGCTGGATCCGAGCCTCTGATTGCTGCTCCAGGCACTTGAACTGCTCCACCAACTGATTACGGATCTCTGAGCAACAGAGTACACATAAACACATTAGTTTGACTCAGCACAATTCTGGACAAATGCATCTACAAAGCTAGTTTGATTCAGATGTACTTTCTCTTCACAAATAGGCCGAATCCATGATTTAATCCATCCTGCTACTGACTAAAGAATTTCCATGATTATTCCAGTCATTTGTGACTACTGGTTACAAATTTTGGGAGCGCTTTTGTATTCCTTACACTCATGGAACAATCATTTAAGTTGCTCGCAAAACTTTGCAGTGTGTGCGTGACCTGAATATATTCCATCATCCCAGAGTATATATCCATCCAATTTAGATACAAAGTTTCCACTTAATAGGAAATCTGTGTGCACACTGGTGGAGGGAAATGGAGAAATATATATTTGGCACATCAAGTCAGACTTGTGCTTTGTCCTTTTAATAAAAAATGGATGAGACTGAAATCCACACTTGTTTTGCATTGACCTAAGCTTTAGACTACAGCCGTACAACTGTTCCTTACCAAACAAGAATGTGTGAGGATGGTCAGAATTTTGAAGTAGTCACCCAACAACAAAGCTGTCATATATATATAAAACATTCTTTATACACTGCCCGTCCAAAAAAAGTCACACACTCTAATATTTCGTTGGACCACCTTTAGCTTTGATTATGGCATGCATTCGCTGTGGCATCATTTCGATAAGCTTCTGCAATGTCACAACATTTATTCCCGTCCAGAGTTGCATACATTTTTCGCCAGGATCATGTATTGATGATGGGAGAGTCAGACCGCTGCACAAAGTCTTCTCCAGCACATCCCAACGATTCTCATTGGGGTAAAGGTCTGACTCTGGACTCTGTGGTGGCCAATCCACGTGTGAAAATGATGATGAATGCTCACTGAACCACTCTTTCACAATTTGAGCCTGATGAATCCTAACATTGTCATCTTGGAATATGTCCATGCCATCAGGGAAGAAAAAAATTAATTGATGGAATAACCTGGTCATTCAGTATATTCGGGTAGTCAGCTGACCTCTTTGGGCACATAACATAATCATCCATGCAGTAATTATCCAAAGGGAGGATCATAAATATTTGCTTAGTTAAATCCAGGTGGTGACCTTTTTTTTGGACGGCCAGTGTGTATAGTCGATGTATTTACATATTGTTGTGGCAATTTTGGATTTCAATAAAGGTATGAGACAAAAGTATTTTGAAGATTTATTTTCTTGCAAGAAAGGTCAACAGTCATACAGATTGGCTGCAGAATGTGACCAAGAGGCAACACCCCAACTCAGCATTTATACCTTCATCAAATCTGGATGCTTTGATCTCATCCAATCATAATGCATATTCAACATATGTTTATTTAAGGTGTCTAACTATGTCTCCAGATGCGTTTCTAAGAATTTATTGCAAGTCATTTTATAAGTAACCAGGACGCATAAGAAACTAAAATAAAATTTTCTTGTCTCACACTTGTCTTGCACTTATAGATTTCCTGTTATGTCTTATCTCATCTCATGACAAACGCAAGCACATTAGACATAATAGAGAAAGAACACTCCTTAGTACAGTAAAGCAAGTAAAACTACTCATAATATGAATAGAAAATAAAATTTCCTCCACACATATACATTGTGGACTGTGGAATGATAGATGATAGATACAACGATAAAACAACAGAGATCAACAGATAGATAGATAGATAGATAGATAGACAGACAGACAGACAGACAGACAGACAGACAGATAGACAGATAGATAGATAGATAGATAGATAGATAGATAGATAGATAGATAGATAGATAGATAGATAGATAGATAGATAGATAGATGGATGGATGAAGTGATGATAGTGAAGCTTCTTTCATGTGTCGTTTCAAAGAGGCCTCTATTGCTTCAAAGAATTCCTTTGAAGGAATATTTCATTATTTGAATTCCCGGCCCTAAGGTTAACAGAACAATTAGACAACAAACCTGTAGCTTGATTAAGTAAATCAAGCCTGACACAGAGAAGGTAGACATCTTTACTGGAAATAAAATAAATCCACTGCAATATTGACTGACTTGAGTAAAGCTGCTCAGGTCGAAAACTGTGATCTGCTGCAAACACGAAGCAACACATCTGCGCGCTAACCCAGTCAAGTTGTCAAGTGTGTCAAATAACTGCATTCTGCAGGCCTTTTCACATATACAACAACACTTCTGAGCTACAAGAGAAAAATTAACCATTACGTTTATCAGCAAAGACTGTCATGGTGTTGAAATGGAAGGGCGTTCTGTTTTCCTGTGATATTGTGCTGCAATGGTGAGCCACAGTAGAGCATTACAATCTTTGGTTAACCACCGAACCTGGATCTTCCTTTAGAAGTGAGACTACCGCCTGCTGGCACTATTTGTGGTAAAACCCATGTGGGCCCTATTTAGAGGTAGCTTACATACTGAAGAAAAAAAACTATTGTGTGTTGATACCATTCTCACAGGCTCCCTGAAAACTTCTTTTCCTGCTTTTAATTTTTTTGCACTGCTTTTTTCACAGTTTTTCTCAGTGTGCATTCGTGTGACAAAACAAGAGAGCCTAGAGGAATGCCCCAGAAACATCTGACACCGTTCCGCATGAATGGCAGGCAGGACTTTTTTGAAAATACTCTCGTAAAAGGAGTGGGTTTAAAAACCTGCAGCAGTGTGAGAGCTGAAAAATAGGTCATGTTGTAAGCGAGCTTCTCGCGGAGACCCTGAGCAATCACAGAATTATTCACAAGAAAGAGGATTCCAAGTGCGCTGTGACTTCACTTGATGTCTGGAACTCATAGCTGCTCTCGGAGGAGGAATGCTGTGAATTTTGGCCTGATGTCCCTTCAGCCCCTGTATAACTCTGTAAACTGGTTACTTTAGAAGCACGGAATTACTTAACAGAAGGATTTCTCCGGAATACCCTCATCTGATGAAATCGAACTGTTGCAACCTCTGCTTGAGGATAAACTCAGCAAATAACTAAACGATTGTGTCACACGATGGACGACGCACCCCTGAATTACACTTCTAAATCAAACACACAGGTTAAGATCATCTGATTTCAATCAAAATAAATAGCCTGTCTTTCATATTAGCAAGCCATGATGACTAAGCCATCTGAATAAATAGAGATGATGGATCCCTATTACAGAGCATATGAAAAGTAGGGTCAAGAGGCAAAAATACACAAAAGATCATCTAATTATACAGGCAACTAGCTTAGCATTTAAATTAAAGGTTTTCTAACAGATACTACCTATCAAAATACTTTCAATTATCCTATACTATAATTATCAAGTATCTTATATATTGTGCATCATTTGCTTCCCCTCCCCCCAAACCATTGCAGTGAGCCTTGGGTCCATTTGTCTATATGGACGAACGTGAAATAGAGTGTTATAGAGATTCCTGAAATGTCATTGCCATCTGAACCCTCAGTAGGTTTTGGTCTAGAACTGTGGTTCTTAAATTGTGGTCTCCAGAAACCCTGGATGGCCTGTATCGTGTTAACCAAGGCTGCATTCTTTTGATCAAAAATACAGTAAAACGGTAATATTATTAAATACAATTTAAAATAACTGTTTCCTATTTGAATACATTTTAAAATGTTATTTATTTTTGTGGTAGCAAAGCTGAATTTTCTTTACTGTCACTTTTGATCAGTTTAATGCATGCTTGCCAATAAGATTATTAATTAAAAAAATATATCTGAGCATAAACTTTTGAACAGTAGTGTTGGAAAAAAGTACAAACACTTGGCTGAGTAATCAACTCAATTAATTAACTGATTGTGTGGTAAAAAATTTTAATTGGCTAATTTCAAAAATGTAACTCTGTACATTACTCTCAGTTGGAGAACAGTCACAATCTCATTTCAATGAAATAAGAATAAAACAGCAGTCTGGAAAAATTTGGGATAATTTGTACACCACTTAAAACTGCAGGTAATTTGTTCTGAAGTAGTTTGTATTATCTCGCAGATTTAAGGAGTTATGTTATCCAGAATATTTCAGAAAGCTCCCTGGATTTCTGCAGAATTTGAACACCCACCATTCACAGTTCATTCAGTCTGTTCGTTTATTAAATATAATGGCTAATTTGATCATGCTTTCAGCTGCCATCAAGACTGCAGTTTCCTGAGCTCTGTTTAACACATTTTACTACACTGAAATCCATTCAGCAGTTTTTCTCCAAAAATCAGCACAGAAAATATTAAAAAGGTCTGCAGAATCCATTTGAGAAGAATAAAACTGTACGTTCCTTAGTTGTCTGAATAGCACAACAAGATTTTTAAAGTATCTATACAGAAAATGTGAGTAGTGTTTTTTTAGGTTGTTCTAGCAACCATCCAGAAGACCCTATGAGCCACTAAAGAAAGTCAAAGATTCCACCCACAATAATATCACATCCTGCTCCCTAAGATCAATAATGTTTTTCCCATTTTAATGTCTTGCTTAGAAAAGCAGCAGCACAATCTTAAATCAGTTAAAGTGAGGCAAAATTTTGTTGTGCTTATGAGAAACTTTTTCAAAATACAGCATCATCTGACAAAACCCTCACAGTCTCAACAAGTTAAATTCTTGTTCATTGAATGCACTTCTTTACAATGGTGAACTGGAGACTCAGGCCTTTTTCAAGCAAAATAAATCAATACCAAATGGTCCCACCAAGTAATAAGCACTAGAGTTTTACTGCAACACAATACCAGTGACATGGACTTTATATTACGCTGAAAGCTCTCCGTTCTCTGGTCTTTGCATGTATAATGCACTTATATTCCCAGACAAGCCCCTCTTTGAGTCTCTGCCGCCTTCTAACCCTCACTGTCTCCAAATCATTCCACTAGTGGATTTGTGTATTATTAGATTTAAGAGTTTCTATCTTTTTATCGTGGGTGCTGCTCATCCATAGATCTCAGTGTCTCGCTCATTACACACATTAATAATCCTCTTCAGATATACAGTGACTCAGACACTGTTGTGTCAGTGAGAAACTCTCTGTGCTGGAAAAGGGCAAACACTAGCCTTGGACAAAGAGAGGAGTGAAATGTAGTCACAGGAAATATTTCAGAAGATAGAAAAGGGTGTAGTTTAACGAATTTGTCACTGTCTTCTAAAAAGCATGCAAGTATACTTATAAAGCATTAAAGGTACAGTTCACCCAAAAATCACCTCATCCTCATGTTTTTCCAAACCTATATGAATTTCTTTCTTCTGCTGAACACAAAAGAAGATATTTTGAAGAATGCTGACAACCAAACAGTGTCTGGTTGCCATTGACTTCCATAGTACTTTGTTCTCTATACTATGATAGTCAATGGCAACCAGCCACTGTTTGGTTTTCAGCATTCTTCAAAATATCTCCTTTCTCTTCTTTTGTCTCCACAGCGTATACTTCTTTTTCCGCTGACATCTCTTACACCATCCAGGCTATTGGATAGATAATGCTAACTAACACACATTTAGGAAGTGTCCTCCATCCAGTTAATTCCCAATAGATAAAATCAAGTCCCATCCCATTTTTTCTCACTGAATATCCTGTTTCACTAGGAAACATGTCACATTATTAAAATGAAATGGGTTGCTACATGTCTAAACTTAACGTTCATGTCCAATTTTCAGTGTTAGGTTCTTCAATTTAGTGTTCCCAATCTTGAGTATCATAGCATAGCATTACCATAGTATGTCACAGACTCACAGCATCATTTATATGTTAAAAGTTATAAAGTCTTCACTGAGGTTAATACATTTCAAGAACATCTGACTCATAACCGAGGGCACAGCCCATTTAAATAATTCATTTAAGCAAAGACACCTTGGAAAATCTGTAATTCATATTATTCAGCAATTTTCCACCAATGTATTATACATGTAGCTTGTAACAAACAGAGGTTGAATCAGCATCTTTTCCAATCACTGCTCGATGCTTACCAATAGGAGTCCAAACACAGGATGTATGAGTTTACCAGGGGTCATTTTCAAACAATATTTAAATCTTTGATGTTCTCTTTCCCTTCCCCATTGCATTTCTTTCTCTCTCGCTCCACCTCTCAGCACCCCTTTTCTCCAGCCATCTGTACAGCAAGTCCACTGCAGCAGTTTTGCAGAATTCACACCGAAGGTTACATAACACACACCGCAGGCAATTAACTTCAAACTGAATCTGATAAAGCCCCCCATCGGTTCTGTGAAGGCCCTATTCATTAATGACAGCAAACCTGACCTTATGAGCCCATTAGTTAACTTGTTAACCCAATATAAGAAAAGGTGAGAACAGACATATGGTGCAAGATATGGATCTTTCTTGTGGGAAAAGTTCCAGCACAAGAGATTGAGAAAAGAACTATGAGTGACATTTGAGCTTTAAACCATCTTGGACTTTGCAGTCCATCATCAGCCAAACAGAATTCTTAGAGTCGCTTTAAAAGGAAACAGATTTATGTTTATATGTTTATAATGGACTGATATACATTATATTTGGCTGCCATGATGGCATTTATATGATGCCATTTGCCCCATAATGCCTTGGATCATTTATGTGGCATAATTCTTCAGAGCAAACAACCTTTGATGGGTGGTTATATGAGGGCAGACAGCTAGATCATAACTATCCTGTTATCATGAAGTACAGAATCAGAAACACAAGTACAACACAAAAAAGCTAATGTGAAAGCTAATGTTTATATATTCACCATCATAATCAGAGCATCTACAGTATCATTCAAATATTTGGGGTCGGTAAGACTTTAAATGTTTTAAAAGAAGTCTCGTGAAAGTCTGTAAAATTGTGAAAATATCTGAATAGAATTTTAAAATTTATTCTTGTGATGTCATAGCTGAATTTTCAAAATCATTACTCCAGTCTTTACTAGTGTCACATGACCCTTCAGAAATCATTCTAATATGTTGATTTGGTGCTCAAGAAACATTTCTTACTGTAATCAATGTTGAAAAAAGTATTTTTGTGGAAACTATGATATATTTTCAGATTCTTTGTTGAGTAGACAGTTCAAAAGTTCAGCATCAATTTGAATTAGAAATCTTTTGTAATATTATATATGACTTTACTGTCATTTATGATCAATGTAATGCACCCTTGCTGAATAGTATTCATTAACAATAATCAATAATTAACAATAATCTTTCTGACACCAAACTTTTGAACGGTATGTTTCTAGAGAACATTGAATATATTCAAGATGTACAGGCATTACAATTTTGGCTTATATGATTAATAAACCAATAATACTTTTCATAACAGATAAATGGCTGCTAATACAATTATATACTATTTTGTCTAAATAAACAAAAAGTAATAAAATCATACAAGTAAAATCAGGCAACACAACATGAAAACATAATTCCTTTTTTAAGTATGAAAAACTAAAAAACTTTTAGTTTGGGGACCAATTCTCACTTATTTACTATGACTTTTGCCTCAATAAACTCCTAATTTGCTGCTTATTATTTATAATTAGTAAGTTTGTTGTTAAGTTAAGGTTTGATTAAGGGATCTAAAATATGGTCATGCAGAATAAGGCATTAATATGTGCTCTATAAGTAACAATAAACAGCCAATATGCTACTAATATGCATGCTTATAAGCAAGTTAATAGTGAGAATTGATCCTTAAACTAAAGTGTTACAAAGATTATATTTAACAGTAATATTAAATTGATAGATGGTGGCAAAAATAAAATGTTGAGAAAATATTGGAAGTTAATTCAAAATTATTGTCATCATCAGCAGCAAAAGATAAACACACATACACACCATACACACTCACTTAATTTTTATAATTCCTGATCAAACCCAATTAATCTCACACAATCATTAGATTCAGAACATGAATGTGTGGCATGCATTTGTCTTCCTAACTCCACATGGAAAGTCTATTTAACATCTGCACTCCACGGCTGATGCAGAGAGCCTGGGACATCAATTAACTGAAATTGGGTACATGAGACAATACTGCAGCAATATCGCTGTCCAGGATGAGGATAATGTAATTCTGTCCTTTTTGTCCAAGCAGACAAATCCAAAACACACACTAAATACATGAACACACACAGAAACGCACGCACACAAACACACCAGCTTCCCATCTATTTAACGCATTGATTTCTCCTCCCTAGCTGAAGTATTACCATCAGCATTGTGTGTCTACGTTATATGATCTGGCTTCTTTAGAGAACTCGAGACATGTCCCTTTTAGAGCTGGGCCTTCAATCACATCTGTCTCCATGCCAGTCCCACTCACAGAGAAAAATGACTGCACATTGTCTCTACGGCAACGCAAGGGGAATTCTCCCGGGAAAAGGTCTGAGGAGAGATGGAGGAGCGCCGAGATGTTGACACGTGCACATTTACACAAGGCAACATGACAAGACAATCATCTAACCACTTTTGTTCCTGGCTACCTCTTGTGTGGCATCAATTTTTATCCTTTTTCCCTCTGGCTATACAAAATGTCAAAATTGCAGTGCTCATTTGCAATTATGTCAGTTGCTGGTTAAGAGCATCTGGGTAAAGACAAAGAACATGAATAACATTGGCTGTCCACACAAATCTAGATCCTGATTTTATTATTTTGAACCAGTTTTATTTTTAGATTATCCATTTTCATGTTTGTTTTTATCATTTGTAAAAAAAATATATATTTTTTATTTATTTTTATTTTATTTTTGTTTCAAATGGCAATTAGCTGAAATAAATGTAAATATACATACATATATATATATATATATATATATATATATATATATATATATATATATATATATATATATATATATATATATATATTATTTTATGTCAATTAATGTTTAATTTTATTTTATTTAAAGTAATAATAATTCTTTTTAATGATTTTTAGTTTTAGTTAACTAATAACCCTGATTTAGAGATGCCAAAAAATCATGTCATGTAAAACAATAGAGAAAATGTGATGAAAAAAGACACATGATATACATAATGATATATATAAGATATATATAAGTATAATATTAGACTGATTATGGTCCTAGTAACTAGAAACGCCTCTTTGCTTTTGGTACCAGTGTAAGTGAATGGTTTTCAACTGGTGGGTGGTAGACAGAAAAACAAAGTTAAATAAGATATTAATTATTTTTTATATTTTTTGTTACAATTACTAATATTAAAATTATAATAAATATAAAAACAATACATCAAATGATGCAGATGTCAACATGAACCAGTTGCCCTCATAACATGCCTAATTAGATGTCAACAACCCAAAATAAATTAAATGCAAATTCACTAGCACCTGAAGCATATATCCCAGCTGAGACGGTCTAGTTTAATCATATATCACTATAATAGGGACCTGGACTGAGACGGTCTAGTTTTAATCATTCACTACAATAGGGTCTGGACTAGGACAGAATGCATATGTAGCATGATATATGCTGCTAACAGGCAGTTTAGCACAGTGGGGCAATTTCACCACAATGGAATGATTCAGGATACAATTAATTTGTTCTTCAGAATACAGACCACCTCAGAGATTCCAGAAAGCTGCAATGTAAAAATAGCTTCATAGCTGCATCAGCCTGGCTTTTTATTTTCAACATTCAAGAGGAACAAAGAGGTCAATTCACAAATTGCCTTACTAAATGAGCTTGACAAAAAAATTCGGCAATGAAATTAAACTAAAATGTGCTGCCATGTTGGTCGATAGATACATTTAAAAACTAAAGCAGTCCAGTCAATAATGCAACTGAGGAGAAAGAGGAAAGCTGTAATTAAAATGAGCATCAGCAACACTGGGCATCAGCCAGTTTTAAGTGCCATGACATGCAACTCTGCTTTAGTTGACATTAACGAGCTCCAATTAATGATGCATACATGCTGCTTGCCATTCATTACACAAGATTTTTTCTATAGGCCTTATAAATGTCATAAGACTTATAAAGTACTTCTATGGGAAATTTTTCACAGTATGAATTGCCTTTCTCTTTAACAAAAACTCAGCTTGGACATTTTGCTAAATATCCTCATTTTGTATGAATTTAATTTGATCATATTTTCCTCTATCGAACACTAATGGAAATCAGTACATTTAGATATTTGGGGTGATTTTTCCTGTGATCTGTTCCTTCAGCATTAAATACACTGAAATAAATAATGCATTTCCTGCTGTTTACCATAATTTATTAATTATGCCCACTATCAATGTACACTTGATGAAATGAGCTCTACTATGTACTTTTTTGCAGTACCAAAGTGTTAATTCAAAGGAAACCTAAGAATAAAAGTATAGTGAGTTGTCATACAATATAAAAAATATTTTGAGGCTCTAGATAAGCTTTGCTCCAAGAACTTTCTCCAAGGTCATCTGCCTGTAATGATTTCAGCTGGAAGCTATAGATGGCCTTGAAGAAGACAGACAATCCCTGCAATTGGCTTTCTTCATTCTGAAGATCATCCAGACTGCAGTAAGTCAATAGTGTCGATAGAGTCAGTAGGTGTCTGAATAGTGACTGTAAGCAGTCTGAAAGAAGTTCAGTATGACATTAAGAAACCTTTTTTTTTTTTTTTTTTTTTTGTCACAGGAAAACTAACTAAACATAAACCAAAGCCTAAAGGTGTTGAAACACATCCCTTACGAGTAATCATAATAAGAAAGAAGCCCACAAAACCTCTGCAAACAAGCTAGTTTATTAATATGCAAACTCAAATGACTCAACTGACAACTATGTTTTTTCTCCAGTCCTTTAGTCAGCTATAAACTAACACAATTTAAACAATTAGCATCTTAGTTCCATTATATCTACCTTCAGGCTGTGTAGAGCTTATCAATGATCATCTGGAACCATGGAGATACTGAGCCCCAGCCACTGCTGAGGTTTTAGAACACCGCCTGGCGCCAAGGACCCCTGCCAAAAAACACAAACCACCTGCTCTCCCCTTTACTCAGATCACAGAGGAGGAAACTCATGGAAAATGACAGAAGGAGAAACCAAAAAGACCTAAAAACAAAGCTGAGATCACATGACTAACATATAATACCATGATCAGTGTTTTAAAGGAGTAATAAAGGAAGGAAATGGGGGAGAGAAAAAAAAAGTTCAATTTGAGTTCCTTGTCATGAGGCTTGAGCTTTATTAATGCATTTATTAATGCTTGAGCTTAATTATTATGAAAAGAAGGCCTGAATATGGTCATGCCAGACTCAGACTCAGACAGCACACCCACAGACCACCCACAGTCTGTACCCAACCATCTGATGCATGTTGAACACAAAAATGGCAAGAACTGTCTGAAAATTTACAGTTTCATTTTGGATTGCTTTATGCAACTTTTTGGAGTTGGAGTGTTTACAAGGTTAACACAATGTGCAAATCTTTGAAAGATACTAAGATGTGTTGGCAAATGTCCACTACTAGAATTGCATAATTGCACACTGTGTTTTCTAAGTAGCATTTTTAAAGTAGTACTTTTGATAGCAAAGTCAACACAAATGTCCATTTTTTTTTAAGCCTGGTTGTGAACAGACATTGCTGTGCAGTTATTTGCAATTTTAAACACTTTTTTCTTTCCATACCACATCTATTAATGTAGTATCAACTGTTTTAGATAAAACGTGAAAGGTACCAAAACAAAAGCAAACCATGGTTTTTCACTTTGTATGTACAGTATATGTTTTTTTTAAATGCACTGGACTACATATGTCAATAGTCCAAACTCTTAAAACTAGTTTATCTCCATGCCATTCAAATTCTACACACATATAGAGCAACTTTTTTAACAGTCACGAACCCAGTTTCAAACCAAATGTAGTACCTACTATACAGTATTCAGTATTCGATTTCAAATATAGTGACTGAGACATATGCAAAATAAAACCCTACTAATAAGGTCCTGTCCTGGGGTGTAACAGGAAGCATTTGGACTGTCCTGACCCGCTTCTGAAAGAGGCAATGGGAAGCTGGCAGACCCTCACTGCCAAACCCTGACCCATTACATAACACACTCCCTTGTACAGACATTCTGATTATGACAAGACTGAAAAGGAGAGAGGACAAGCAGGAAACAGTCCTCATCCACCCTCCCCATCCTTCGCTCCTCTGCGTGAGGGGAAAGACTAAAAAGTCTAATTCTACAGCCCCAGCTATTTCTCCACTTGGAGCCTCTCTATTTAAATGCAAATAAAGCTGTGTGGCAGCTGAACAGCTTGGACGGAGGTGAGGTGCACAGCCCCCTGGTCCTTCTGGGGCCCTTAACCCGGCGCTCATCCGCTGGGTCTTAAAACTATTCATTCATTAGCAACCAGCTGATCAGAAATTAAGGGTCTCAGACAATTTCTAAAAAAAAACAAAAAAAAAAAACTTGTGAGTAGTTGATCCATAATGTGTTTATGTCCTTTTTTAAATCCATATCAAGATGTTGGGTTAGCTATAATTTGCAAAAATCCCTTTTCAACATTTTAATGACCTTTTTTGTCTTCGCTAGGTCATTTTAATTGCTCCTGCAGTGTGACGAATGAATTTTGAAGTACAAATATCCCAAAGCCCCCCAATTCAAAGGTCATAAAAGCTGTGATAAATAACAATTATCAAAGAAAAATTGTTTTAAAAATTGCAGCCGGACATATCAACTTTGCACTAACTACCCATACATAATAAGAATAATTAAATACTTTAACAATATATTTTTGTCAGTTAACCTAAAAAAGTTTCTAACATTTATTATTTATTTTATTACACTATTATTATTTATTTTATTATTATTAAATAGATAAGAAATATCATATTGAATGATATAATTGTAGATAGTAACTATTTAAAAAATATGATTTTTTTTTATATTATGAATCAGCCTATCATGTGAAACTAAATTAGGTTACAAAATGAAAGTCATTAAAAAAAAAAACATACATAAACCAGTTAGTGTTGTTTCTGTCCAGTGGACATCCTTGCAAAAGGCTTTGATTGAATATTAGTTGCTATGGCAATAGTCGCTGTCTGCATGCATTGAGAGTGAATGGGAAGGGCATTCTATGAGTCACAAAACTGTGCGGCACTAAGCAGTCCTGCACAAACTGTTGAGTGGTGTTTTCATCTGTGAGTGTGTTTGTGTGTGGTAGGACCATGAATCACTGCCGGTCACTCGGCCTGGACCACATTAACCTGTCATTTACATTCCTGCTGTGTGATGTATGGTCAGTGGGGTCTCCAACTAAGCTCTGTAGCAGGTAGACCGATTTACAAGCTTCATATGAGGAAAATAATCTAAAACAAAAGGGAACGAAAAAAAGACACTCAGGCACTGATGTTTCCCAGTTGTGTTACAATAATAAGCCTAGATGTACTAGTCTGTCTAAAGTTTTTCTTGTATTTCCGTAGCATTCAACGATCCCCTTTAAAGCACAGTCATACTATTCAGAGAAACTATCAGTCAATCTTTGACTACTGTGTCATATCTCACATTGTTTGAGCATCCTGCCATAACATATCATACATAGCTTATTAAGTGCAAACTGTCAACTAGTAATTCAACAACATGCATTTTCAACTCCAGAAAGAATCTAACACCTGAGGAAACACAACACTGGGAAGTTGGCGGGCAAATCTTTCATTTTGTTTCCTTAGTAAAGAGGGTAACAAGCAAGAAACTTATGTCAAGATAAAACTGTTTCATCAAGTTAAACCTGTTTTTTTTTTTTTTTTTTTTTTGAGCACATACCCCATTTTCTTTCAAATTGAGTTCTTTTGAATGACCAGAACAAAAAGAAGTCTGAGAAAACCTCAGACAAAGAGATAACATTAAACAAAAAACTGGTAGAACTTGTTGCAAAGAATTTTCCGCATACACAAGAAACCAGTTTTATTAACGTGCATTTCAGAATATAATTTTCTTACATAATTAAATTCCATAATATTGTTTTATGTCTTGCTAGACTAAACTAGACTATAAGGTTTAAAAAAAAAAAAAAAAAAATCTTTATCGATCAATAAACTTAAGGGTAAAAAAAATAAGAATAAGAATTAGCTACAGTATGACTAAAAAACTGTGCCATGTAAAAACATGAAAAATTTAAATTCTGCAGTATAGTAAACACTATATATTTGCAATCATTATAACATTTTCACTTCTTACTAATTTTATATCTCTGCTTTATAAATCACCCAAAGTAAATCTTCTAAGAGATTTTACAAGGAGCAAAATAGTCAAAACTGTCATTCCAAATCAGTATGATTTTCTTTTCTATGTATTACAAAAGTAAGTGTTTAGCAAAATGTCCAAGCTGCTCTTTTTTTCACACAATAAAATAGACCAACCAGGGACTGTTAACTTGTGCACATTGGTTCTTTGTGGTCACCAGACACATGAGAACCAATAGCATTTGAAGTCACGGATGTTGAATCTGGCGTGAAGTATCTCAAGGCTCCAATTGTCTACAAACATGAATATGATTTTAGGATGAAAGGTTTTCAGCAAATACATTCCACACAGAAAGCTCTTATATGGCTTTGGAAGACTTGTATTATAGTGTGTGTGAAGGCTATTGACTATTTTCCTGATGTTTTTTCACTGCTTTTTGTCCATTTTGGGGCTTAGAAGTACAAATCACCATCCACTTTCCAAGAAAAGCTAGAACCTCGGACATTCTGTCCTATCATCTCTTTGTGAAGAAAGAAAACCATACAGAGTTGGAACAACAGCCTAAAATAACGGGGAATAATTTTAATTTTGCGAAGAGTTATTCTTTCAAAGAGCTTTGTCAACACAATTATTAATATTAGAACTATTTAGTGTGTTTTTATTTCATTGGGTCTAAACTTATTTTACTAGTGTGTGAAATTTGGTCTGGATGAGTGAAATAATTTGATTGTCGAATACATGTACATAGCACATTTAGCGCATTTGCATTAGGACCCTCTTCTGTACTCATCTTGACAGTTTGAAAGGCTCCTGTAAATTGTGCATGTGTCAGGGGCGCAATGCTTCTGTTTAATTAAGCAAGGTTCCATGTGGAAAACATGCATGAGCAGGGAGTGGGCAGGTTTATGCTAATTTACTCTCAGCTGCTCATAAGGATTGTTTATCATCTTAACAGGGGATTTCACCAGCATGCATAGTATGCTATTTTTTTGCGCAGTGATTGGTTTGCAATGGTTGGGTCTCTTTAGGGCCATTTCAGGAAGCTTGTAATGAAATGCAGATTTAAATCACTTCTGTCACAGTGTGAGTTATTGCTACCTGGTGGGATTCATATGCTAGAAACGGAAGTTATCAGGATGATTTGGTGATTACTATTCTGTTATTCACATGGTGATTTTACTGTGTATTATGCATTGATGAGGACTATAATTGGACTGAATATCATTACCGATATGACATCACGAAAGAACACTGAAATGTGTCGTTAATATTTGCACCCCTTGGGGTTACACAGGCTTCTCTTAAGAGATCTGTTGCAAAAAAAAATTAAATTCTGTTATAATTTGCTCACTCATGTGATACATTTCAGTCTTATTCACTAATCTGGATTAATAAAATAAAATAAAAAAAATCTAATTATACCATTTACAATAACTATGCTATTAATAAATGCTATTTATTTTGGTGAGGCAAAGCGGAACTTTTCAATCAGCCATTGGGGTTCAATTATTACTAGAATGATTTCTAAAGGATCATGTGACACTAAAGACAGGAGCAATGGAGTAATATTCTAAAACATTCACCCACAAAGTTTAAACAACTCCACCTCTTTCTTTTTTTTCTCATTCTTTTTGTACTTGATTTTGCTTTACCTTTCATCTTTTCAATCTTCATTCTTACATAATTCATTGTGCCTTCAATTATTCACAATACTTTTAAAAGTTGCTTAGCTGTTCTAAAACTCCTTTTCATACGCTATGTAGGTGAAATGTTCTGTGATGATTATATATGCAGCTCACGTCTCTGAATTTCCACTTAACATTTTTTATTTCACCACCATTCTCCAGGGTTTACATCAACAGAGAGGTGCTAGACAGTAGGGCAGTTAGTCTTAATGGCACCAGAGTTGACAAATGGCACCATCTGAATATGTCACTATTGTTTTGAATTTAGTTTTATTAGTGAAAATGGTGATTTGGATATATGGAAATGTATAGTCTCATTTGCACCAAAGACTTTACTGATTGTTACAAAGAAATGTATCAATATAACATTAGCAAGTTGACCACATCAAGATTATATTGCTATTGTTTTTTTTATCCAGTAAATCTGCTATGGCAAATTACTGTGGTTACAGGATATCAAAGGGTCGCCACTAGCTAACAGAGCCCCAACATTAGTCTGTGTCATGGGAGTCCATCTGGCATTACCAAGCCACTCTGTGTCATTCGTAGCTTGCTGCTCAAAAGGCTAATGATTGAGGATAAAGCTCATTACTATTCCAGACTACATCTCCCTTGTGTAACCACCAGATCTGGACTTGACAAAGACTGACTATGGTCTGTGACCTTCTGAATTTAAAGATCCCCAAACTACATGTGTTACCAAAACCAAATACATTAATAAAAACTAATACTTGGAACGAAATGAAATACTTCATGAGAAATAATCTATAAAATTGAGCATTTCATGAATAATAATAATAGTAATAATGTATTATAAAATAAATTATAATATATTAAAAATGTTTATTATGAACAATTATTTAATAAAGAAATATATAATGTATTTAATTATATTGTTTTATAATAATTATCATAATTATTATCACCATCATCATTACTATTAAATTAAAATATATTACTACAAACTAATGTTAGCAAGTCCAGCTGGATTTATACATATTCTGGCATTTTCTAAATTCTTTGGTACAATTTATTTCCAGTCGGGGGAAGGGCTGGTCCACATTTTAATGTTAATGGCATTTGTTCAGAAAAAGAGTGGCAGTATTATAGATCACAACAGTTATGTAAATCCAAAGTATGGGACGGGCCCCTCTGTGCTTTAGAGCCATGTGGCCTTCTGAAACATTGAGGGGCAAGACTCTCTTTTAACAAAAGCTACTCAAGCGAGAATCACATCGGAGACGTTTAGTGTGAAGGGTTCCTTGAGTAGAGGAACAGACTTTGTAAATCCCACCAGATTCAGTGTGCATCACATTACACTTAATCCCAGCAATTCAGGACGGCCAGTTTTAAACACTGAATATTAATAAAGCAAACTGGGAGAAATTACCAAACCCCACTCTGCTGCAAGCAAACTCATTTTAAATGGATGCGACTAGTTAAGTGTTTGTACTGTTAACCATTAATAATTAATGACTTTCTCAGTTATTATTCACCCTTTCTCTGGGGTTTACAAATAATCCAGGCATTAGTTTCAATGGCCAGAGTCCTTTGAACCTTCACCATCATTGTCAAGTAGCCAATCAATGAATGAACTGCTTTTGCAATGCCCTTTCAGACTAAACCTAGTTAGTTTCTAAACATTGCAATTAAGCAATGTCTGACAAACAACAAATATACAATACAGACACTAAAATGCTTTGTGAATGAACACATTTAGTAAAACACCAACTGTCATTCAGGTCCATTGAGGGGGAAAGTATCTTGTAAACAGAGGTGTACAATATATAACATCTGTGCATCTTGTTCACATTAACAGACCACCAACTAAAACATCCTCACTTGATCACTAGAATACTTGTCTTTACATACATAGTGACTATATAGATCTATGTTTATTTCCCCTCAACACAAGATCTGCCAAAAAAAGTCCGGTAAACTGTAAACAAAGGAGAAGAATTAACCAAGCTCGCTGGTCGCCTTGAAGTTCCACCCATCTGTGCAGAGAGCATGACACTACAATACACCATTCTACCCAGCAACAAAAACCCTCACCCAAGCTTCTCGTTTCCACCAAAACACAACATGTGTGCACAAACACTTAATGTGCAGACCATTAATAGGTGGAATTTATGTGCAACAGAGCATGAGTCACTGCAATAAAACACATTTGAATATATCAAACCATTCCTGTGGCTGCACGGCACCCTGTGTCAACAGAATCAAAGTTACTAATGTTGTTATTGTTGGACACATTTTTGACATGAGGAAGGGACAGATGGCTACAAAGCAGCAAGGACATCCCACCCAACTATTGTACAATACAACTGCAGCCAAACAAACACAAAAAATCAAAGACTGGGGTAAGAAGCCAGAATGAGACACAATCAGGTTTTGATGTACAAATGCCAAACCATTATTGTTGTCCTGTTTATGAGACAAGTATCTACGCCAACTGCTACTAGTGACATTACTTATCTCATCACTTATGTAATGACCAGTCAGAAAATGCTACAAATGGAGTTTTCACTAGTGTCTAGCAAGTGCATAATAAATAAGTACTAGCAAAATCAATACTGCTAACTATTGGGGTAGTTAGTAATAAATACACAAATACTAAAAATATAGTTACTAGCATGATTGACAGCACAACAAATGGAAAAACATACAGTAGCCTACTAGTTGGAAGTGCATAGTTGATGTCAGAATCAAAGATGCAAAAATGTGTTACCAGTAACAATGGACTAGTTACATATCACTGTCGGGATAGTTATGTCTAGTAGCTAGCTAAAGAATAAGTACTAGTAGCCTATGTGATGAAGAAAGTAGCCTACCAACAGTGGCAACTAGCATATAATGAATAAGTAGGTTTATGGTTTAATAAATAGACACTAGTTCAATTTAAAAAAATGCATGAGTACTGGAGACATAAAATAGCTACTAATTTTAATTAATAAACGTTACAGCGACTTAATGTTGCATACAGTCGTGCAAAACTAAGTCATCTTTGTTTATTTAGAGAAGCAGGTTATGAATCAAATCGATATAAACATCTACGTATCTCGCTACGGGCCAAGTGAAGTGATGTTCATGTAAACTCCTCAGATCGATTCATTAAAAGGCAAGCATACAAACCTTTCACTTGCGTTTCATACTCCGCAATGATCTCCTTGTCCTTCTTGATCTTCGTATGAGATGACATTTTTCTTGAGGTATAAATGTAGAATCCAGTGATATGTTGAGCCTTGCGCGCGAGCTCCCGACTCTCACAGTCTGCAGCTTTCCCCCCCTTTCTTCCTCACCAGTGCCTATCAGAAGTGTCCTTCAATTTACATCTGCTGGTAATCCTGATACTTTCCCCTTCGGAAAGAAGAAGCAAGAGGGCAGCTGGAAGCACCCCGGGCACACCAGCGCTTTCTCAGATCCGATCCCTCGCGTTCAGAAGAGCTGCTGGGCTCGGGGAGAGGCTGCTCCTCCTTGCTCAAGATCTGCCATCTGAAGTGAGTGAAGAAAATACAATTCTACAAGAAGAGGTTTCAGTATGAACGATGCGGCGTTGCGTCTGTGCCCATGCCGTTTATGTGGTCCTCAGGTCCGCGTGCTCTAGAAGGAAGAGTTGGGAGATGGCATTATCTGAGCTTGATTGGGCTCCGTTGCATTAGAATCTCAGCGGCAAAGCAAAGAACAGAATAGCGCCCAAGCGTCGTATGAGACTCCTCCTATTGTCGAATTCACTCCCTAACCAATCCAATCAGTTCCATATGCACCCCTCCCAAGGCACACACACAAACACACACACTCTCACACAGGGCGTTTCGTTTACACTTCCATTCTTTAAAGCCAATGTGTTTAGCTCAAGGTATCATTTTCCTCTATGTGTTTGTTTTTTTGCCCCATTTCTCATAGCTATTAATTAAAATATGGAGTTATGGGCTACACACAACAGATTACATAAGGCTGTGAAGACCCAGACCAACACTTGACACGATTACCTTTTAGTACATACATGCATCACTGCCACAAATATCACATTTGCTAAATAAACCATGTCAGGGTGATCCTGTATAACCCTGAAGGAGGTTTATTTTGCAATAACTAGGCAGACTGTGCATTAATCTTACTACTTACCAAACAAATAAATACATATTTTACTATGTGAGAGGAATGAGGAACACTAAACTCAACCTGTTTAGAACCTATTTTATCCTATTTATGCAGTTAGTAAGAAAAATGTAATTGCATCGACAATACCGATATACCTTAGAGTCCACAGAGAGATTTAATGTAACAACAACCATACTGGAAACAGTTGCTGGATGATGGTCATTCAGAAATGTCATTTGGATACTGCAACTGACCAATCAAAATGCATAATGAGATGCATCACAAACACACACACATGAATGGAAAAGATATTAGTCAGTCTCTAGGTCAGTATCACTACATAGCATTGCATTTGTCAGTTATGTCAGGAACATGGTTATAAGGGTGGTAGTTACCTGGAAAACTGGGAATGGAGGCTCAAACCACATTTCTAAACCATGTCACACACATTCATTCCTGTCCTGTAATTCATGAGGAAAATGTGAGGTCTAAAAACTAAGGATGAATATATGATGGTTGCATACAATCTTGTTTCAAAGGAAATAAGAAACAGCACAGATGTTCAATTCACACTCAGTTTTTTTTTATTCTGTGGGTGTTTCATAATTAGTTTGATTTGCATAATATGGCAGGATGTGTTAAAATGTGTAGTAATTTAACATCCAATTTGTTTTGCATCTAAAACCTTGAGTGCTCAAGATGAATTTAGGATGTCCAAAACACGAGCTCTGTTCATTCAGGTGTCAGATATGTTCAAAGATTTGATGTTCTGAGAACTGAGATGGTGGCCTGACAGTTCCTGTTAGTGAGGTGTTTAAACCTGTGGTTTTAGAGACCCACATCATAGCTCTGTCATCATGTCATTTTATCTGCAATCTTGCAGTGCAGAAGAAAAGCTCTTAGTGAAATGGTTTGTGGTCTGAGTGACACTGCAAAACAATATAAGATCATGAGATTAGAATCAATGACAAAATCAATAGTTAAATGGGCATCCAAACTATCTTATACATTAACACAGCATTCTCACTAAAACACATGGTGAGAAATACATAGGACCTATATCTCACATACTATGGTGTCATTTCTTTCAGAAACAGCACAGTGTCTGCAGTGTGCTGCATTACTCTGTGGTATATTTATAGAAGTGAGTTTGCATATCACTACCATACTGTTAACATTGTTACTGATCTATCCCACACAAGCAAAAAAACTTAAGTGTTTCTGTAGTCAACCAACACGAGTGTCTTGAGCAGTGTTTGATATACATAACTTGACCTTTTCAAAGTGCACATTCACAAGCTTGAAAACAGAATTTTTATGATTATGATATCCAGTCTTCAGGTGGACTTAATTATAGATCTTTGAATGATTCTTAAATCATAATTAATGCCACCATACGTTTGGTCACAAGTTTGTTTTGTGAAGCATCAAGGAAGCCAAGTAATGGTAAGCAGGGCTGTTAAACATCCAGAACTGAATTGTAAATGCCTTTTAAATTCTAAATCAGTTTCTAAATTTTAATTACTGCAAACAAACGTATTTTAAACACATCAAAACCCTTGAAGTTTGACAGAATGATAGATAGAATGAACAACAGACTGATATATAACTAGAATGACAGACAGGTAGACTGAATGAACAATAGATAGAATGAACAATATAACAAACGACAGATAGAATTAGAATTAGAGAGACAGAAAGAAAAACATGATAGTTACATAGACAAAGAATAAATGATAGAATGGACAGATAACGAGAATGTACGACAAAGAAAGACAGAAATATAGATATATAATAGACAACAGACTGCAGACAGACATATACAACAACAAAGCTAGAACGATAGACAGAACAAATGGCAGATTGCTAAAACGACAGGCAGACAGACAAACAGGTAGATAGAATTCAATTCAGATTCATGCACATGAATTCAAAGGGAAGCAATTCTTAAATTCTGAATTTCATTCATTTAGCAAAGTGAAGGAGGCTGAGGAACATTTTATAGAACATCATCGGCTATATTGGGGCAATGAAGATGCCTACAGGGGCACAAGAATGTATTGTACTGTTTTGTTTTGTTTTTTTCATGGCAAAAGCAATTTACCAAGCTCTGTGCCCCTCCTCTCGCTTCTTCACTTCTAGGCATCTCGGGGGGCAGCAGCCTGGGAAACTATGACTTCAGTGTTTTTGAGGGACAAAGCAGCATTGTGAGGTTCTTCTCAGTATTTCAGCTTGAAGAATTACGGAGAGAGAAAGAGAGCTTCCTCCGGGAGGCTCAAAACACCAGAATGAGTCACTGCTGAGAATATATGTGCCATAGAGGACGCTGTCTGGACCACTGCCAGAATATTACACCCCGAAGATGAATGAAATTTGGACAGATTGAGAAGCTGGAAAAATGTTTGTATATACAGTTTTTGTTTTCTTTCGATTGCATGACCAATATCTGATGCTACATATTTATTTTACGGAAATTATAGGATTAAGATGAAATCTTACCTTCAGCTGCTCATAATCACTGCAACACATACTCAGTGAAACAAAATCCTACATAAATGTTGCTATATATAATCAGAGCTACAGTGCCAAGAGCAGGTTAGAAATCCTAAATATGACCTGCAAATACTTCCCATTCTTTTATCATCCACATCTGGCACTCATCTACAGTGGGCTATTCCCTGTCATTGTGAAATGAATCCAGGTTAGATTATTTCTGTCACATTTGCGATAGAGAAAAATATTATGCAGTTTAAAATCAGTTTAACATTCTGGAATTGACAAATGTAAATAATGATGTAAAAGAACTAACATTATCTTTTCCTTTTGGTGTTTTGCCACTTGTTTTATTAGGAGGAGACAGTTTAAAGGATGGGGAAATGGCTTCTGGAAATGTCTTTGGCCAATTTCAGACTGTCATTTTTCAAACTCCAACTCTTCCTTTCTAAAGCTCTAGAAAAAAAGGAATAATAAAATAATGGGTTAGGTCATTCATATTCATGTTGTTGCTTTTTTATCTAAAAAAAAAGCAATATTGTGTTTACAGTACATGTGAAACACTTTCTGCTCACAAGACCCTATCAGGATACTGCATTGTGCCGATTATCTAGTTATGATTATAGTGGATTAGATACGTTTGCATGACTTATTGATGTGAGGTGGGAAAGAAGAAGGAGAGGAAGATAGATTGATAGATAGAACGCGAGACGTGTTGGAGGCAGTTAGTGATGCCCACAGTATCAGATATGGCATATATTCAAACTGATATGCTACAACCAACACAGTATGTTTACAAGATTTTACAAAATGTTTAAACATGTAATGTATTTTTTGGACTATCAAATTTAACAGCTGCCAACAGCTCTGGAACAATACATTGCAAAGAAATGTACACTGAATTGGATTCATCAAATTAAATTTACATTAGTGTAATATGGGTCGAAAAAACAAAATCAGTATTTTTATATGCATAATATTTAAAATGTTGCCTTGGCTCCAGTACAGTAACAATATAAAAATAAAAACAATCAGGCCTATTTAATTTTGCAAACAACAAGTTGTCTTTTTAATACCATGCTTTTTCTCATAGTTTAAATGGGTCTTTAATGCATAAAAATAAATACCTTTTTTTAAGAAATGGGATCTCTTGCAAGAAAATCATCATATTTTGGGACCCTTGGCATCAAATACCTAAAAAACGAAAAGAGAGAAAAAAAACTGCTTTAAAATTCTTTGCACACTGGTTAAGGTTATGATTAACTATATGATGATCACTTAGGTCTGACAAAGAGTAGCATTTGTGGTAGTTTTTGAATTGGTTAATTGTCTGAGTTTAACTGTAGAGTATCACAGGCCATGAAACCAGTGCAGTCTTACTTTTCCAGGCAGACATTACCAGTTTTCCTTAATTACACACACACTGTGAGCTATTATCACAGATTTGCTTCAAGGACAAAAAAAATGTGTCTAAAAAGCTACTTTTTTCTTTTAATAGTTTGAATCATTTTCCTTCCTTTGATAATGTTCTTTAACCCCCTTTATTTTCCTTCTCATGTCCTCTTCCTTTTACTTCTACACTTCTCTAAATCTTATATTTATTGTCTCATCCCTCTGTGTTCATATAAGGAGAGACATTCTGACAGACAGTGTTTCAGGGGAAACACAGGACTTAGAGTTTAAATCATGTGTAGTGCTGCTCACAAAAGACTGAGGCTACACACACTGCAACCCCTGCAGCACACGATAACAATCAGTCCCATCTGGCTGACAGCACCAGTCCTCCATCCCCCGTCTCTCCTCACGTGATCTCTGCAGCTCTCTGTTCTCTAACTCAGACTGCAGACCTTTCAAAACTTCTGTCTTTGAAGTTTGTGTTGTCACAATACTGAACAATATGCATGAAATCAAATTTGAGCTCTAAGATGTGCATTAACAATTACTAATAGCCAAATAACATAGAAGTTGTTATCTGGAAGTTATTATGAAAGTAAGTGAAATGAATCAGGAAAAGAGGTTCACTTGGGACAAAAAATGTGTCACGGAGTTTCTAGTAATTAAAAAATCATATTATTCCATCACTATTGTTTTTTGTCATATTACACACACACAAAAAAAAAAAAAATCGAGGGGGATCTTTAGACCTGCTGTACCCTAAGTAAGAATATTTGAGCTAAATTAAGTTTATCATATGATATGTAATTAAAACTTAATGCACTTGCGCTCTCTAGTGGTCATTTCAGATCACACAGTTGAGGGGAAAGCATAAAATTATATTCAGTTTAAGACATTTAATTACAGAGTGTAGCTTAAACATAATAGACAAAACATAGCGTTTTCATTGAAAAGGGCTGTCCCCTTCGTTTGGCTGCCGCATTATTCTATTATGGCTTTTATTTTGAAATCTGATGCGCACTAGTGACAGGAAGTCCGCTTCATGTACACGAATCGGTTCATTTGAATAATTCATTTCAAAGCACTAGTTCAAGAAATGATTCGTGTATACTTTTACGTCATTGCAGTGGAACCTGACATCCATTCCAGTCAAGTCGTTTATTAAAGTATTTTTTCGCCCCATCAAACAAATATTGGTAGTCTATGCTTCAAATGCACTTACTATCAGCTCACTACGAAACGGACAGGTCTGAGCGTGAATATGTCAGTGTGCCTTATTTCATAAATTAGCATGCAAGTTTCCTTTGCCTATTAAATCTTAATCTTAATAAAGCAAGATGTCCTGTTGAAATATGTGTAATTTATGGTATATTATAACAACTCATATAAAACGTGACTTACAGCTGTACCAGATGTGATTTATGCGTGCTTCAAATGTGTCGACCAAAAAAGCACCTGTTTATCGTCGATCCTAACTCTTCTAGAAAGAAGCCTATCTTTTCCTCTTCTTTGTTTTACCGTTGAGAATTGGCGTCTGTAGTGATAACCGGTTTCCAGGCCACAGGACGAAAGAGTATTGTAAACTGAAAAGCGTCAATTTAATTAATGAATGAAATAATGCCGCTCCGGTTCTAAAATGAATTATTGTGTCAACCCGTTGAACTGATTCAAATGACCCGACTGACTCATAAGATCGATTCGGACATTAGGGGCAAATGGGATCTGGTGTTACTTGGATCAAAAGGCTTAAACATGCAAGTTACATAATTTCTTCGGACAGCTATTCCACGAATGTTATAGCAGCTCAACGCTTATTGTTAGCTCGATTAGCTTACAGTACAGAACGATAATGTACAAGACAAGTTGGATTCTCAATCGATTAATTCACACACACGGATTCTCAATCGATTAATTACCACAGTGTCACACAACACACACACACACACACACACACACACACACAGTGGAGTGTCAAAACACAGAGTAAGTGTCTAAACCCTTATGGGTTTAAATTACAATCGCTCTAATCAAATAAGCAAAACCTGTGAAATATGCATGTGTATGACTAATGCAATGGCAAGGTGCAAGTGTCTATTTTTTTTTTTCATGCGCCGTTGTTGGTTGTATTTCAGAGTGTTGTGAGGCTGTGGTCAAGTGCAGCAGAGGGCGCTGTTGCTCCTCCAGCAGTCTGCAGAATCACAGATCAGACTGTGGCCTCTACACTTCACACTGCACGGCATTTTAGTGCTTGTTCTCTCAAGCCAGTACATCATATCTCATGTAATAGGCGAAAAAACTGTGAGTTTTAGTCTTATGTCGACAGTGTTAAATGTATAAATATTTGAATGTATTCAGTGATTTTGTATTGTCTTGTTTTGTCAGTACAACTAAAAATCTATTGTACAACCAAAATAAGTGTGCAGGTGTTTAGTTTGTGTAAAATAATGGTTTACGAGAATTAAAATAAATAAATAAAGTACTTTAAGAAAGTAGTTTTTAATTCACTTCCATTCCCTCCTCTTTACAAAATCAAAGGAATACCCGTTTCCCTTTCCATGACACTTTGTCCTTGTCTGTCTTTGTTGAAAGCTGGAATGTGTGCCGAGGAAAAGGCTGAGAGACACCCGGAGACACCCTGACTGACAGGGAGAGAGAAAGAGTGTGGGAATTATGCTCCAAATGCCTCACAAGGCACTACATTTCACTACAACAGTTTTAATGATTAAGACCCCGCACACACATGTGAAGGCCTTCACAGAACTTCATTAAAGTTGTTTTGAATTTAGTTCTTCAAAATGTTATTTGTTATTCATTTACTCTCTTTAGATTAACACTAAGCCATTTCCAAGGACTTTTAACTTCCACCCACTGATCATTTGTTATTTATGTCTAGCGAAGGACAAAACTAGTGTTGCATTAATGCATATATGCAAATAATAAAATGAAAAATGGAAAGAAAAAAAAAATTGGTAACACTTTATAATAAGGCCATAATAGATATGGTTAGTTTCTGCATGAACTAGCAATAAACAATACTTTAGTTACAGTATTTAAAAATACAGCTGTTGGGTAGTTAGTTAATGCTAGCCTAAATAATATTGACAGTAATTTAAATAAAAGATTGTTACCACAAGATTGTACAAAGTTAATTAAGAAACAATGAAATGTAAACAATTGAACAAATAAATTAACACATTTAATACAATATTTCCTTAAATTCACAAAACAAAACTATCTTACTCTAGATTTGGGACTGATATTATGTAGTTAAAAGTACTGTAGCTGATTCATGAAAAAGAAGCTGACAATTTGCAAAAACCTAGAAGATCGATTGCTTTGACATTCGCCGATGTGTTTTTTTAGGATGCCTGTACAATATGTGATTGAGGAATGGGACTTCAGAGACCTGACCCTGAAGACGAAGCCTCCCGTGGTCATACCTCGTCCTGAAACAGAGGTGAAAAACTTCAGTGAACTAGATAGCACATGACCGAATTTTGCAACAAACTGACAGTGGACTTCAAATGGAGGTGACTTTTTGGATAAACACGGGCTGTGTGTTTGAAAACATTTATTTCCATTTGGACCAGCTGGTTTGTGTGTGTGTAGGAGCTGGTTAGTCTGGTTCTCGAGGACCTCGGGTTGATGCAGGAGGACTCACACGACTGATTTACGATGTCTGGAGGTGGGCTGTGGATCTGGAGCCATCTCTCTTAGTTTACTACGCAGCATTCCACAGGTTTGCACTCAGTGTCTTTTTTTTTTTTCCTATTTATCTTGCTCTTCCGAGTAATGTAACGTGTCATCTGTAACATCTGTACCCATGATTCTTTAAGCTCAGGGTATTTGCTTTGGATCAAAGCCAGACAGCAGTATGTCTTACAATGGAAAATGCAAACAGGTGACCACCAGCACCTTTGACTTTATAAAGCTCCTATATTTGGATCTTTATTTCTTGTTGATTTATTATTTTGAGTCTTCCAAATGTGTCATTATCCTCTTTTGTTTGTTCCAGACTGGGTCTGCAGGACAGACTAGATGTTCACCATTTAGATGTGATTAAGGGTAAGAGTGATTCAAATGACACAGAAAATCCCACTCAGCAATGACTAGTCATAACAGTTAATTATTATTGTGAGACTGACTTCCTGCGAAAGTGGCCATTTTTGGTCAGCACACAACAAACGTCATTTCTGGTCAACTTGCCTATTTTCCGTCACTGACTGTTATCTGGTGATTAATTTTTAACAGCTTTTACATACAAATGTCACAAGAGCATTTTTATTGAAAACCTATCAGTAACATATAGCAGATACACAATATGAGTATGAACTGTATATTTAAATTTTTAATGTAAGTAATATAACATTATATATTAACAAATAATAAAACACACACAGATATATATATATATATATAGCTCTGACTATTCACATAGTAAAAATGTATATCGTGTTATTCTAAAACTCGAGGCTTCAGGCTGATGTTGTGCTTTCACATGGACAGTTGTGGCTCCAAACAGAAAAAAACATGATATTTGGGTCACCACATTGAGTATTTCCTTTAATAATGGTTATAAAATGGTTCTCAGGAATAAGCTATCAAGATATATTACCTATTTAATCGTTATGAAATTGAATTTAACAAGGAGAACCATGAAATGTAATTTTTAAGATCCAAATGATAATGAATTTAGATGGAACACAAACCCCAAAGTGTATCGCCAAACTGTTTAATCATCTGGATTCAGTTAGCCTTTCTAAGCAGAATGTGCTGACTGTTTGTGTGTTCGTCTTGATCTTGAATCTAGCCTGACAGAGTTGAATAAACGAAGGTTAAGGTTCATTTGACAAAAGCTGACAGAATGGAAATATTTCTTAGGGAAAGTGTCTTTTTGGCAGAAATACCATAGGGAGATTAAATCCAGGTCAAGACTTAATGCACGTGTAATTTTGATTCTTTGTTGGTTTCTGTTTAGTATATAGAGAGGAACTGTAGCATGAGGGAGTGACTGGCATCTTTGATTGTCCCATTTCCTTGATTTTCTCTCTGTTTGTTATGACTGGCCAAAGTGAAAAGCTCATTAGTCACAAGCAGACCTGCACGTAATCCACAGCTCAGAATTCCACAGAAAGCTCCACGGATTCTGTAAAACTTGAATGTCATTCATTCAAAATACATCCCACCCTCCTTGTATGTTTGTTTACTAAATATTGTGGCTAAATTTCATCATGCTTTCAGATGCCAGTAATAAGTTCCATTGTCCATATTCCAATACATGCCAGAAAATTTCCACCCACAATCCGTGAAGAAACTAAAAAGAGTTCAGAGATTCATTGTGGGCCTTATCATAACATTCATAACTGATTTCGCATCAGCGCGACTTGAGCGCTGGTAGATAATCGAGACTTTGACGGATCGAGCCAGACGGCTCAGCCCAAATCCTAAAAGGGCCTCTAAGGTACTGACATGGAAATGTTCTGCTAATTCCAGGGATTTATTGGGCTTTTCCTGTTAAAGCTTTTGCCTCTCTTCCCACTAGATGGCATTAAAAACAGCCTGCCTGAATGCTAAATATCAGATTTTTAACTCTCTGTGGCCTACCCACATTACTATTATTAGATTCTGAGATGAACTTGTGTGCTCTTTAAATGCTGCACTTCACTGACCACATAAATGCAGGTGCTTCTGCAGAAATGTTAGTTAAAAAGTAAGTGTTGTTTTGGGTAACAAGAGTTGTGTTTATTGAGCTAGCAAGCATAAATGGAGGCTTTTCAGGAGATTCATGGGTCATTAACACTAATATATGTTTTGACAGCCAGTTGTATACGTCATATACTGTTTGTGTGAGTACAGTATACATACATGAGAAAATCAAATGCTATTTTACTATTGTATGTACATATAAATATCACCTGATACAGTTTAAACTATATATATTAATTACCCTGCTTTTCAAAATTTTTGAGTAGTGCTTTTAAGAAGTCTGTTATGCACACCAGTGCTGCATTTATTTGATTAAAATATAGTAAAAACAGTAATATTGTGAAATATTTTTGCAATTTAAAATACATTTTCATTTAATACGTTTCAAAAAATGTATTTATTTCTGTGACTGCAAAACTGAATTTTTGATAGCCATTATTCCAGTCTTCAGTGTCACATGATCCTTCAGAAATCATTCTAATATGTTGATATGGATGTCCAAGGAACATTTGTTATTTTTAATATTAAAACAGATGTGGCGTAATATTTTTTGGAAGCCATCATACATGCGTCTTTGTTGAATTTTTGAAATAGAAACCTTTTGTTAATTTTTTTTTGATGTTTTTGTAAATGTGTATTTGTTGAATGCATTCCTGCTGAATATCAGTTGTTTAAAAAAAAAAATCCTATTGACCTCAAACTATTTAACGATAGAGTGTGTGTATATATGTATTTATAGGTGCGTCTTTTTTGAATTTTTGAAATAGTAAATTTTTGTTTGTTATAATTATTTTCTTATCTGGTCAGTATTGCTGTTTAGTTTACAAGCTTTTAATTTCTGTGCAAATATATGTTTTACATGTGACAGTAAGAGAACAAAATGTGTTTTGTATTCCCAGACGCAGATGTGATACTGAGCAAATGCAAACCTGTTGACTTTCTAGTCGGCAACCCTCCATACTTGCTCAGTCAGGACATGGACACTTTACAAACAGAGATACTCGGGTTAGGCCAACATGCAGACATGCTCAAAATGTGCTTTAACCTTTGACGTGCCTGTTTGAGAACGTCTCAAGTAACCTTTTAACCATCCCCACCTCTTCCCTTAAAGTTTTGAAGACAACAGTGCATTGGACGGGCTGTCTGTGATTTGCCTGATTCTGGCTCTGAGCTCGAAGCTCTTAACTCAGCGAGGTTAAGAAGTGTGTGTTTGTCTAAAACCATCATATGTGGTCTGGCAGAGAGACTGGTTCTCTTTGAATATTCCTGTGTGTGTGGCCTTTTAGCGGAATGCAGTATAAATAGTATGGTATAATCGCGCTAAGAAGCTTTCCCAGCATATCTTAAATGCATCAGGGAATCGAGTGCAGCACAGTTCTCTGTAGTTCAGTAGATAACAGTATTCCAGGGACTAGAACATTCTCCCAGTACTCTTCCCACCCTCATCACTCCCAAGACATACACACACATGCATACACAATAACACAATTAGCCTTTGGTGATGAGAGTTGCAAAACCTGTCTTGTGTAAGGTGATCATATTCCATGACCTTAAAATGACAAATTTAATAAGCATTTCACTGAACAGATGAGTGATAAACTCGTAATGATGTGAGAGCATTGCACGTGTCGTTTTTCTAGTCCGTGAACGTCAAACGGTTTATATAGGGTTTCAGATTTCCTTGGGTGTCTTATTATGTGTCCACTCAAGACTTGTTTCTTTCGTAGAAATTACACATGCTGTCCTTTCATAGATATTGAGAACCTCTATTGAATGGGGTTGTATCCTAGCATTAGCTTTCAGATTTTCCATCTCAGACATACTATTCTTCATGACTAATGGCTTACGAGATTGTTTACTTGGTAAAATGTCTTCACCCAATCTTTTCCTCTCTTACGCTTTGAAATGCCTTTGTCTGCCCAGGCGGGTTTACCTCGAGCTTGCCCCATACCATCCTCCAGTCATTCAGCAGCTGATAGAGGAGATGAGGCTGGGGTTGCTTTATCTGGAAACCCGCTGTGACCTCACCAACAGGTCAGGTTCTTCTGTTAACATGACCTGCCTTTGTTTTGTCGATGTTTTCTTCATTTCAGTGAAGTTTTGCTACAAATGCCTGTCAAATGTGTGGGGAAAAAATCTTTGGGAGTATTTAAAAATAGTAAAGAATCACAGATTTTTGTAGTGAATATTTAGTCATACATAAGTAAAAATATAAAATATATTTATTTTATTCATATTAATTTATATATAAATAAGAAAAATATAGAATTTTTATTTACATGTATTAAAATAATTTAATAAAACTGTTAAATAAAATTGTAATATGTATAATACTAAATATAATATTTAATAAAGATTATATTAAAGATTATATATATATATATATATATATATATAATATATATATATATATATATATATATATATATATACACACACACAAATACAACACATTTTTGAATATATAAGAAAAACTAATTTTATGTAAATGAATATTTGTGTGTGTGTGTGTGTTACAGTATGTATAATTTTATTTTGTGTGAATGAAAATATTTGTTTTGTTGTTTCCTTAATTTCAGTGAAGTTTGCAAGTGTCTGACAGCTGTGTGGGAAAGTGTTTGAAAGTAATACATTTTCATTCCATGAATGTTTGTTCCTAGACAGAGTCCATGTTACAGTGTGATTACATGACTAATATGGAATTTCTTGCTCAATAGCAAGTATGTACTTGGGCATTTGTCTTTCCTGGAATGTTTTAACTAGTTATTATTATTCCCCCCCCCCAACCCCCCGGAAATTTCATATTAAAATTGACATGTTAAAATTCTGATTTCAAATATAATATATGTGAGCTTTTTTCCAAGTCATGCTGGATCATCACTCCATTATTTGTTGTAATTTTCCATATTTCATACAAAAAAAAAAAAAAAAAAAAACACCTGTAATTGAAACTGCGGCTACCTTAGTAGTCAAATCTATTACCCTGTTATCTATGGGTGCCAAGTCAGCAGTATTACATTTATAATATACTCTTAAACACTGTTATTCTTTTTATTTTATAGGCCATGATTTTGCATTTTACAGAAGAAAGGAGAGTATGAAGTAATCTAAAGACAGGCATGAGGACGATCATTTGGTATAACACCACACTAGGTAGAGCTAGAGACTTCACCATTAGCAGTTGCCCATTAAAAAATGCCTTCAACCAAACTGCATGTGGCACACTGCCAGTCTCCTTGCCATCCCACCAGTTCCCAGCATGCACTGACTTAAAAACCTGCCAATCCTACCGAGAAGCTCCTTCTTGAAATCCGGCGACCTCTGGCTTTTTTTTTTTTTTTTGTGCTATAACCTACTGTTGTTATAGTTTCAGTGTTCACTTTCCTTTTAATTGGTGAGCGTGTGTGTGTGGCTGTGGTTTGTTGTGGTGAGATTGCATTGATTGTGAGTATGTGCTCAGTGTGCAAGTGTCAGGGTGCAGTAGGCTGAAGGTAATTATTGAGGCCTTTTCTAAGAACTCCCCCTCCCAGTCCTGCGCTAGTCTTTCCCTGGAAGTAATGCGCTCATTCTGTGAAACAGCTGGCCCATTGCCGCTAGCTCAGCTAGCCCACAATGACAGACAGACATCCTGAAATGCTCTGCTACCGCAGTGTGTACAAGTATACACCAATTCTGCCTGTTCTCGTCTACTAGAGTGAAACAGAATTTTACACACACTGCCTCTTTTCTCTGTTTCTGTAATGAGTATTACAACAGAGTCTAAAAAAAAAAAATTTTATTTATTTATTGTTCTTGTAGACATGCAGTGCTGTAATAAAAAACATTTTAATACCTTTGTTTTAATGCTTCTAAATTAATATTTGTATCTGTAGCAACAGTTTAGACTGGAATCTTATTGGTAAGATAGTTAAATAAAAACCTTTTCCAGAGCAGCTGTTAAAGTAGATCTCATTGTTTACCCTTTAATACTGTTTTCACACATTTTTTGCATATAAAAATTATTTACATGTTTATATACGTCACCAGCAAATTTATGTAAGCTTGCGCAGCACTGAGATCGAGTTTCAGAAAAAGCTCTGCCTCGGTTTCTGGGAAATTCTAATCACGGTGCACAGTAAGAATGATTCACTATGAGGAAAATAGGATGAAGAAACACTGTTTCTATGTTACTGTATACATCTTTCATTTTTCATTATTAATATTCTGTTGTGCTTGTTCATCCCACAGCTTTCTTTTCAATACATTCATTTCAGCACATCGCTAAAGCTTGATGGTACAAATTGATTTAAATATTTCTTAATGGCTTAGATTTCTAAAATGCAAATGAAAAAATATTTTTAAAATCCCTTGTTAAATCTATAAATTAAAACATCAAAAATTATGCATATGACCAAATGTGCTGCAACATTTAAAAATAATTTAGCAATTCTTATATTCTCTAAATGGAAAATATTTTTAAAATCCCATTTTGTTATTAAATGTATAAAATATCCCTTTTCAATTAACTGTGATCTTTCCTGGACATCAGCTGTAAAACAATTATGGCCCTTGCCCAGAATGCATTCAGAATGCCATCTAATAATCTTGTATAACACATTTTGTCCTGAGATGATTAACTAAATTGCAAAGCAATTTCATGCACATTTGTTCATCTAATAATCCTATTATTCTGAGATTACAATTTTGAATGACCTTGTTTGATAGTCTTACTGGAAGGCCGGTACGTAGAAGAGATCTGAGTCTGATTGTTTGATTCTCTGTAGCACCTCTGCATTCTGGATATTTCATTCTGTGAAAAAAAGGTTTTCTTTTTCTAGGTACTCAGCATCTGCCCTCATCATTTTTTCCCATGCCATGTATTTTACATAATTACACTCTTCTATAAATAATTCTTAGAATTATATTCAGAAGTGGCAAAATACACCAATTTAATGAGAAAATATTCGATAAAACATTATGATTGTCACTTTTATTACAAAATGAAGGATTGTTCATCCATAAATACATACAAACTCCACATTGTGGGCATAGAAAAAAAATGTAAATCTCGATTAAAATAGTCAAAAAAAAAAAAAAAAAAAATATCACTGCATTTTACTTTCAAGGAAAGAAACAATTCCAGTCAAGGCAGCGCAGTGACTAAGCTCACCTTTATAGAGTGCTGAAGACCAAGCTACGTATGTGCTTCTCGTGAGCTCAGAGTTTCAGACAAGCTGCGTGTTCTCATTTCGAACCGTTCCTAAAGGGGTCATGTGACCTGTACAAAAGTTTCATGAACACTAAATTCTTTTCAGACCCAAAGCCTGTGGTTTAACCTCTCACACTTTTAACAGTATGACACAAAGGGTGGAGTCACTTGCTTCTTCATGAGTCAATTTCTGGACATGGCTTGACTGAGCCCCACTTGGGTATAATGATCTATCGATGAAGATAGACTTGAAGACCATCAAAAACTTGCTCCAGAAACAAGAGTCACTCTTCAAGTGGTTAACACTGTTTTTTGACCCAAACCTCTGATTGGGGCTGTGTATTTAACTTGCCGCCTTCAAAACATCAGCATCCAGCTCGTGATTGGCCATGGTGTGCATTTCCATGGCGATGTCAGAGCTGAAAAGGGTAATCCTGAAGATACTGCAGTAACAGTCTCGGTAGAGGCAGGGTCTCTGTGCAAGAGGTTTGTTTATTGATTACCAGGCGAGTGAGATGTTGCAAAGAAGGAAAGGCTTGAGGATGATGCATCGGCCGTTTGAGTTTTAGCAACACCGCACATTCCTTGGGGGCCGGTGAAGTTACATGATCCGCCTCCTCAGTCTTTTCCTCCTCCCCTTTGTTCCTGGAGCCCACGTAGTGCTGCACAAGGCTGTGGACGTCTGGGAAGGACTGCAAGCGAGATCTGTCCGGGGAACTGGAGTCCAGACGGAAACGTCCGAGACTGTACTCGATGCGAACGTTCGTGGGCCCGCGACCAGTTTTAACAGACAGTGTCAACATATAGAGAGGATGGCTGCTATCCCGTATCAGGAATGTACCCTCCGAGGCCCCCTGTAGGACAGAATGGGCCTCACTGGCAGAAATGGCACCCCAGTACCAACCTGGAAAAAATAGGAGGGATTATTAATATGAGTTGTTATTGAAGACTATATGAAAAAAAGAGATTAAAATTCAAGTAAAAAAAATATCACTAGAGGTCATTCAACAAAACAGGTATCTTTAGAGGCCTTTAAAAATGATAATTTTTTTAGCATGTCCCCACCCCGGTTTCCAAATTCTCATGTATTTTAGTTAAAAAAAAAAAAGAAAGAAATTAAGCCAAAAAGTACCTTACTACTTTACTGAAAGAAACATATTCTACCCCTAAATAAAAAGTAATAATTTACCTTTTAATTTAGCTTAACACTTGATTAAACAATTTACTACAAAACTATAAAGGAAAAGGCACATTTTATAGAATGAAACCTGATTTATGGATTTGTGGATTTATGAATGAATGAATGAATGAATTCATATATGAATCCTAACTGCCATTTTTTTATAATAATAATTGTTGTTGTTATTATTATTATTATTATTATAGATGTAATATTTTACATTTGTATTCTACCTGAGGCATCCAGATAGGAGAAATTATTGGAGATAGATCTGAAATCTTTGCTGGGGTCCCATAAGGCAACGGCTGCATGGATGCAGCGAGGAGAGGAGAAAGTCACCACCGGAAACCTGACCATTGGATTGGCAGTATCTTGCAAATGAGCTGGCCTGGAAAAAATAATGAAATAATTTAAAGTATTTAAAAGATTGCAATCATCTTAAAAAGAAAACTTATTAAAACATGATTGCACATGTGACTTTTTTTCATCCTTGCAATAGCATCAAACACTATCTGTTCAAATATGCAGATATACACATTTAGAAGAAAATTTTTACACAGCTTTTTAATTTAGTTAATGTTAATTCTTAACCAGTTCAAAGAGGTATAATGAATATTTTTTTGTGAGACCCAAAAAGAAAAAGTTTTTTCCCCTCACTGTTACCTTATACGTTATTAATGTCACATATTATTATATTTTATGTTAATACACATATAAAGAAAATCAAGATCATTCATTAGGTTGAATTATTGCGGAAAGATTATAAACGGCCTGATGTGTTTCAATGTTTCAAAAAAATACTTTTTAAAAATAAACAAACTACATATTTATATTTACTTTTTTACTTTAAAAATCATTATTGTTTTTATTAGTAGTATTAACGTTAGTAGTAATAATAATTTAGGGTTCCATTTGTCTTTCACACAATGCTTAGCTTCATCAGCAAGAATGTGTGGTATTTCGTGAATGAACTAACGTTATTAGACAGTAATGTTGTTATGGCTGTATTTTGTTGTGATAATTTAATAAATACGGGTCACTTGAACTCACCCTTGGACGCACAGAATCATTGTGAAGATGTCTGGTTTGATATCTGCCGGATTCCTTAAAGTTTCTTTGTTGCTGGGGCTTTTACTCGGACTTCCAAAAATAATCTGGTCTTCCTTGAGCGATGGCAAACAGTTCCGAGATATTTTCAAGCATTGGAAGGTTGTCGAACATAAGGTTGCACTGTCATATAAGTGCGCGACCTGTCTGCGTGTTTGTTTAACAAACTACGCGAATATATAACACGGACATGGTTCTCAAAAAAGAGCGGTGTTTCCGTTCAGCTCGTGTCCTAAAACTGAACAAGAAGCGGAACACTGCAGGGTTAGGCTTGTTCACTTCGTCTGACTTCCCAGAATTGGTTTTCTGAGAATCCCCCCGCGTTTAGCGCCTCTGACGCCATCGGCAGCACAGCTCTGTGAAGCCCACAGAATCAATCTCCTCTTCTTTGTCATTCAAGCATACAGCAGTCTCGTGAGTAATGAACTAGCACTGGAATGGTCTTTGAATGACTCATTTGGGAGTTTTATTATGGTGATTGTAGGTAATTGCTTCCTGATGTTTGTGATTGACGTTCGAGGATGAAAACGGCGTTTCTCTTGAAACCGCGCGTCTAGCGTTCCAAGAACTTTCCAGGAAAACTGAGCGCCTGCCCTGCGTTAAGCCAATCAGGTCCCTCCCCTTCGTCGAGGCCCCGCCCCCTCTAGCTGTCATCGAATTAACCATTTGTTTACTGCTGAAATCAGTTTCTGAATAAAGACATATCCTCTTGGGACCCAGAAAAATATTTCTCGTAAATTTGAAATTTAAACAATCGATTAGAAACCCTTCCATCGAAAGACTTTTGTATTTTATACATTTTGATGCTTTAATCATGCCTATACGTTTTATTTAGTGTTTCTGACGGAGAGTTTATTCTAAACGCGTGTTTTTACTGCCATCTAGAGTCTATGAGGTGTATCCAACATACAGATTAGCAGGAATGCCCCTTTTGCTTCTGTGATTTTATGAATACATCTTGATTTACCAAATAATAATGACCACCAAACACTCAGTGAATGTTGTTTTTATTTATGCAACAGTATGTTCATAAACAATACAAGAGAGGGCTGTAGATTTTCATTTACTAATAATTCGTTTATTTTTATTAAGATCATGTTGTAAATGACCTGTCAACCTAGCCATTGACCAGCCAACAAGCACAAAAACAAAAAAAAAAGAAGACAAAAGAACAAAAGATTCATGTCAGTGTCGTCCAGGAGAACCATAATACCCAAAAATAAAATACATTAAACGAAGTAAAATGTGTTTTTGTTTTGATACAACTCTGCATTTTATTTATGAGGACAGTTAATGATTTTAAATATTTCACTTGTTAGTTCCTGAATTATTCACTTAACTGGACACTCATATTCTCAATGCTGGAAAACTGATTTGTGACATACAAAAATGTTTTATTTGGAATTGTTCTGATTAATAACAGAAGTTTGTACACAAAACTGTTTGACAGTGAATACTCTGGACCATGATGTAAGTCAATGACTGTAGATATGAGACGTTTAAAAAAATTGAGAAACCCAACTGTAACTATAAAACACAAATTTTCATGTCATATTTTTAAAAATATGAATCCTGAAATGAACCTATATCACATGTCTTAATCTGAACCTTTTAACATATCCGATTCTTGCTACATATCTGTTACAACCAACTGATTAGCTCTCACGTAGCCAAGTATAACATTCTGTCTGTGTGTCACATTTGGCTCTGGTGTGAATTTTTATGTATGAGTGTATCTTCTTCTATGAAATGGCTGTAGGTTCTGTAGGACTTGTGACTGCTTCAGTTTTAAAAAAGCTTCTTGGATAAAACGTATTTTCTGTTTTTAAAAAACACATTTAAAGCATGAGCGATCTATCATGTTTCACAATCAACACTTTTAATATGCTTAAAATGATATTGAGTTTTGAGTGTGTATGTATGTATGAGATTATGTAACAAAAATGTGCTCAGAAAATGTACAGATAAAATTAATTCCTGAGTTTTTCCCTTTTAAATATATGCACATTAACACACCAAATGAATAAACACCTAATAACGTTAAGTAAAAAGTAATACAAGCCAAAGAAAGTAAAAACAAAACAAAATTTTCGAATTAACAACAACTGAGCACAGTATTCCAATTTTTCTTTCACACTCTAAGCAGAATGAACAATTTACCCTGCCTGCAAACAGACATAAAAAGGGAACATTTAGGGTACAACTAAAGTTCATTTCTCTCTTCTTCTTGCTTTCTGTCCTTCCTAGCTGTTGCCACCATTCTCTCCACCTCCCTTGATTAGACGTTTGTTTCCCCTCTTCCCAGCAGGGCCACGAGGTTTGGCGAATGCTTGCTTGTGGGCATGCTGCTTAGGATGGACCTCATCATACAGATACTCCCCTGTCAGATCTTCTCCACTATCTATCTCCAACTAAAATGAACAAGGACACATTTACAAACACAAAGATTTAGAAAAATCTGTAGTATATAACTGCATATAAAGTGTCTCCTATTTATTAAAGTCAACATGAAAAGACATTTATAACACGGCTCATTCCATACTGTTATATATTTCTGAATGGAACAAGATACTGAGTGAATATACACATTTAAATACAATGAATATAATAAAAATCCTCTGCAATGAATGGGTGCCATCAGAACAATAGTTAAAAAGATAAAAACATTACAATAATAAGACTCCAGTGTCCATCGCTTAATGTCTTGTGAAGTGAAAAGCTTCATGCTTATTGTAAACATGTCCATCATTAAAACATTTTAATCTTCAAACCACTGCTTCTGGATAAAATATGCTTTCTGCAGTGAAAAAGTAATTCTCTCTGGATCAGGAGCGAAATATGCACAGATCGGTTGTTCCAAAAACAGTTCTAAATGGATATGTCAGTGGATTTTGATGTGAGGAACAAAAAAAGGAGATGGACTTTAAAAGCATTATTATGGATTATAGATTAATATTTTGGCAAGAATCAAAGATTTGAAGTTAAAAACATCTTGATGAATTTGTTTCTTTAGAAATGCAACTTTTCACTTCACAAAACATTAACTGATAGACTGGAGTCATGTGGATTACTTGTGGATTATTGGGTGTTTTTATCAGCTGTTTGAACTCTCATTCTGACGGCACCCATTCACTGCAGAGGATCCATTTGGGTGAGCAAGTGATATAATGCTCAGTTTATCCAAATCTGTTCAGATACTCATCTGGATCTTGATTGCCCTTACGAAAAAGAAGTTTATTCAAGTGTGCTATTAGTATACTTCTTTTAAACTAAAAATAGGAAAGTATGCTTTTAGTTTACTTTTTATGTACTTCTCAGAAATTTGGCTTTATGTACTCCTCAGAAATATACTTAAAATGACATTTAAGTATACTTGACTTATACTTACAAAAAGTGTAAATATACTTGAACTTTACTTAAGTATACTTAATAAAATAAACTTGAAGTATACTACTTTTTGGTAAGGGTGGCTTGGTTGGAGTAAACAGGGATTTGTTTAATTTCATGCTGACTTTTAATGAAGTACTGGGCTTGTAACTCTCATGCTGGGAGAAATATGAGTCACAAAATTAGTTTTTTACCTTTTTAGCCACTTCTAAATGGAAGTCCCTCTCTACTTCTTCCAAAAGTCGACTCTTACAGCTGGAATACAGCATCCTTTCCTTGATGCTGCAGCTGTATCCTGGCATGGAGTATATGAACACTATGGAGAGTGAGAGAAGACAACATGAATAGATTGCATAACTGTAATGCATAACTGTACTCAATGAGATATGTATAAGGAATTGAGTGACTAACCCACAGACTCGAGGTAGTCTCCCTCATGTGAATGTTTGTAGAGGAAGAAGTGGTATCTTGGTGTATCAAGGGGGATCCGGCAGGGTAGGTCACGGATTTCTGTTGGGCTAGTGTGCACGAGTTCAATTGTCTCCTTCTCTGTATCTAGCTTCTTTATATAGAAAACAAAAAATGCTAAATTTCTAGACAGTTTGGTAAGAAAGTATCTGGTAAGAACATATAAATATGTGTGTCTGTGTCATACTAGTTGAATGTAGTTGATGCGTCTCTCTGCGAGCTGCTGTAGAGCACGTTTAGCATCAGTCTGTAATGGGAAGGCAAGACCCTGCAGAGTCTGATGTTTGGGGTCCACACTGATCTCAGTCTTCACCTACAGACAAAGACACAACCAGTTCGTTACCAATTCCACCACTGTACATTATGACCAAAACAGTTCCTGTCATTCTGTTAAAAACATTTTCCCAAACAATTCCACTGAGCTACCCTGGTCATGGAAGGTTTATTATATGCCAGTTCTGGTGTTTGGATAAATTTGTTTATGCAGGTGAGAGATGGTGGATAAGAGTGGAAGGAAAAGCAAAGTATTAATATGCTGGATGAGTGTAGATGACCATGAGCTATATGGGTGGATCACATGAAACCTATTAAGAGCATGTCGACTCCAAATTTGACTCCAAAACCATAATACAACCATAAAACCATATATATCTATAATTTTTTTCTCTCTCTCTGTCCTCACTGTGTTTTGAAATCAAGAGGATTCAAAAGTCTTTGTGAACAGATAAAGTATATGAGGTTTGTCCATAAAATTGGAAGTACGCTGTAGTGTACACAGCACACAATTAGCACACATACACACAATACTATTTTTATACTTAATCTAACGACAGTACTCACCTGTTTAACTCTGCCCTGCAACCACAAAGATTGAACATAGAATGTATTAAAACAAAGAGCTGAATGAATTCAGGCATGTTTACTATATTTATGCTTTTTTAAGATGGATGTCTACAGTCTTTTCTCACCTCTGTGATTTTGATTCGCTGTAGCTCTTGTTCAGCTGCTGTCAGAGGTGCTGGTGCAGAACATGAAGTCACATGTCTCAGGTACCCCTGAAAACAAATGTCCTCCTGGTGATGGTGAAAAAAAAACAAAAAGCTTTATTTTATGTGCACTTTTGACGTTAATTTGGCTATTATTTCAATTAGTCAGAAAGAAAAAATAATACATTTATATAATATTTTTAATATTATTATTATTATTATATTAATATTTGTTTTAACCAATGTGAATAATAAGTAATCAACCAAAATTGATGTTTTAATTTACAGTTAAGTTAATTATTGATTTATAGATTTATTCCCACTTTCCAGACAACCTGAAATAGTCCTTTCAAAATGTGAAAATTATAAATACTCTCAACTAAATATACAACTTCCTCCCATAAAACTACAAAGTTGTTTGTTCAATATTTTATGTGTATGTAAAGTATATATTTAGCCCTTTCTTTGTTGACCATGACTGGTAATCATTTCCAAGAACATTGCCAACAGCCCCAAGTGTCCAGTTACTAAATTAAGAAACATGGTGGTCCACTCTGTAAACTTTTTCAACTGTAAATAATCCAGCATCAGGGTATTTGACTGACAGTTGAAGACAGATGGCAGGTGGACTGAGTCCATTCAACAGCACATCTCTCATTATAACTTCATTAGTCCTTCACAGAGGTGAACATTTAAAGATTTAAATCTTGTATTTAAAATCATAAAGTGAATGTGAAAGCATAGACAAAACTACTGACCAATTTTACTACCATAAAATATTCTTCAGCTAGTACCTCAAGTGTGCCGAACATTTCATCTTTGACGTGTCCACCACCAAACTCTTTCTTAACTGTGGCACGAGTGGCAGCATACAGCATCTTTTGCCGGACCTGTAGCAAAAGACAAGTTATCACTTTATTAAATAAATGAACAGTAACAAAATAAAAAACTAACCACAATGGTGTGTCACGGTTTTCCACAATTATCACATGTGATTATATTTTTACATTTTCTGAAAAGAAAAAAAAAAGGAAAAAAAAGAAAAAGGCCAGGGCATTGTAGCGCGGTTTCTAAAATGTAATCTAAAATGAGTGTTTCAATACATACAGTTACGGTTGCTAGTGTGTTCTGATTGGTTGCTACGAGGTTGCTTAAAGTCCAAAGAAGCCTATTTCGAAGAGCATGCAAATAAATGAATTCTTGAATGGTTTTTATTCTTCGGTTCACCAAACCTTCTAACAGCTGTAAATCTGTTTTTGTTTTATCTGGAAACTTAACAGTGCATGTTTATTTGAACAACTGAATAAGCTGTTTCTGCTAATAAAGCTTCACATCATCATGTCTGGATGGTAAAACTTACAGGAGACTGGTCAGGTGACCAGGAGATGAAGAGCCACTCATAGCCTTGAGCGTTCTTGGTGTCCAACCGGTATAGAATGTAACAGGGCTCGTGAGGGTCCAGCAGAGGGAGCAGGAAGTGGTCATAGTCTTTGTCCCAGCTCTGACGTGGCTCTCTGTATGCCCCCAGCACCAGCTGCTCTAAAACACACATAAAAAAAGCTCTCTCATTACAAAACGCACACAACAATCCCAAAAGTCAGTTGCGTAATTTTATATTGCATCATGTAGATCAATTTAAATGTGTTTACAAGGCTAGGGTTGGTTAATGGCCTGCTGCTGATAACAAATAAGTGAAATATTATCCATTATCTACATCCTGCTATAAAAAGAGCATGACACACCTTGTATCTCACACCCAATATAGCACAAGCTGCTTAGTTCACCTAGAGACACGTACACAATAATACACATAAATTCAACCTTCAGTTATTTATGTATTAAACAAGCCAGTACTGAGGGATGTCTGATAACACAATATATTCTTGTCAGTAATGAACTGATAATCATCTCATCTTTAATGACCTGAAACATATTGTATCTCACATGTGCAAAAATATACTTTACTTTTAATAAAATTTGTCAATGGAAAATTGGTCACTTTAATACGGCTAATATTATTTCATATATAATATAATATAATACAGTATCATATAATATAGAACAATTATAGAATAATGCAGCATTATAGATTATGAAACCATAAATTATTCACAATATAGAGAACTATCTCTGAAAGTCCACCATTTTTAAAAGCAAACATGCATAAGCAATTGTTGGAAAATGCACTAAAGGGACAAGGTGATGGGGGAAAAAAATGAGATGAGATGAAAAATTATATTTCAGCACTTCTGAGTTCCTCCTAGAACCTTTGCATCGACTTGCAAAACTTTTGTGATATAAATAATATGAGGACAGTGGAAAAAAATAGTTCCTATTGTGTACGATAGTATTTTGAACACAATTTATATGGCAATGTATGAGAATATATCATAAAAGACATAAAGTTACAAAAACATTAAGAGTTCCATTGAGAACGATAACAATCAGACTTTTCACTATAAAAATGTAAATTGCCATCATAAAGTGCTCATCATCACAACAGTTCTAAGAAGCAATTCATGCTCACATGAAAAGCAGCGTTCATATTTATGAGACTAGGCTTTATAAATTTTCTGTACAGTGACAGTGTACTGTATAATGCAGACCACTCACTTGTAAGACAGGTTTTCAAATAATACTCCATTAAGAATCCAATGGTAACCATTCTTTTATAATGACTGATTAGATCTTTCTATTATTTTACATTTTTTCTTGAATGTATTCAGGACAGGACAGCATATATCACTGATGTAAGCACTTTTAACATTACAGATGTCACACCTAATACTGGTTCTTCATGACCTTGGTCTATTGTCTCAGTTTACAAACTTCACACTGATCACATCACACTCAAGCGCATCTAATTTGCTTCCTGAAACGTACAAACCAGAACACACTCTGTAACCACTGTAATGAAGCACTGGAAGGCTTCATCTTTTCTAATGGGTCATCTTTCTTTCCAACCACTTTACCGTTTCTTGTGAACAGTGTGCTGTGCTGGTGCATGTCCTCCAAAGCCCCACCTCAGCTTTCAGGCATCAACACTCAGATTAACAGCTATGGTTCTCAGTATTCATCTCTTATCACATCAATAATCTACTTACCAGTAAATCTGCCCACTTCCCTCCCTGCTGTCCTCAGCTTTTCTTCGTACACAAAGACGTAAATGTGCTAATCTAATGGTTGCTGCTGATTTTAATTAAAAGCATTGAAAATATTCACATTTTAAATGTAAGTATTATTTATTTTGAATTTAAAACAGTTAAAAAAGGTTTTTGAATTCTGTTGGACATAATATATATATATATATATATATATATATATATATATATATATATAATATATATATATATATATATATATATATATATATATATATATATATATATATATATATATATATATATATATATATATATATTATATAGTTATTTGGGTGAATGTTATGTAAACAGTTCATCCCAAAATCGAAGACAAAAATGTAAAATTACATTTTGCATAATTAAGATTAAGCATATATTAGGACCATTTTTCATGACAATTACTGCATCGTTATATAAGTTTATAAAATAATATTTCCCATTATTCTTAATGGTTCAATTCTCTTTAGATTGTGAAATGTTAGAATGATAATGATATACAAATTTAAAAAATATATGTAAAAAAAAAATTAATTAGAAAATATTAAGTAGCACAGCTGTATAAATTAAAAAATTAAAAATTGATGATAATGATAACAAATTTTTCTTGAACGCCAGATGAACATATTAGAATGATTTCTGAAGGACTGTATGACACTGAAGACTGGAGAAATGCTGAAAATTCATCTTTGAAATTATAGGAATAGATTACATTGTAATATATATATATATATATATATATATATATATATATATATATATATATATATATATATATATATATAATAGAAAACAGTTATTCTGAATTGTAATATTATTTTACAATGTTACTGTTTTTACTGTATTTTTTAATTGCATTTTTTACATTTTGACAAATACAGCCTTAGTGAGCATACAAGATATCTTTCAAAAACATTAAAAATATATCAAACATAAAGAAACTAGTGCTGTCAAACTATTAATCACGATTTATTCATTCATTCAATCTATGAATTTCACTCTATGACTTTGAATTCAATTGCTCATGTGTTTTTCAATAAGGACAGAGTTGTTGGTTGCACTGCTGTATAAGACTAAAGGAAACAACACTCCTTTTATAACTTGATAATCAAGTGCAATCATGGTCAAGGCCTGTGGATTAAGGCATCTAATGGTTGTGCAGAGTGATAGAAAGATTTTGCACCTAACGGAAATAAACCTTTAACGAGCCCATTGTGAAAAACATCTAGCACGTCAATAACCAGATCTAGCACAAACATCATCCACCCACATACACGTTACCAGTCCGAATGACCTTGGAGGGGGATTTCCTGATGGTCTTTTGCAGCAGCTGCTATTCTGAGGTTGCACACATTCCAGCTATCAGCAGCACAGACACATACTTTCCATCAGCCTTTTACTCACCCCTTAACAACACATTTACAGAAAACTGTTTGCACATATGTGCCAATTCGAAAAGACAAACATATGTCTGCCTTCCTCTGAGTTCTGTCATACAAATACATTCATTGTAAAGAATATCACACATAAACACAATCTGGCTGAATAACTGAGTGTCCACACCTCACTGCCTACAAGACTAGCTCAGTCCTTTGCTATGAGCACAGACAGGTCCTGACCATGTGGCCTGTGCTACTCACTAATAAGGGTTGGGTTACACATGTGACTCAGCCACCAGAAAGATCCAAAACTGTATTGACCTGTTTTATCTTTCCTGAAATATCATCTCTGTGAGACTCAAAGGCACCCTATGAACCCAAAACAACCCAGTCTATTCAGATCCAGACATCTTCACACACTCCGGCGTCAAACAGACAGTAGACATCCATATAGTGACAACCTGCCTGACGTTTATACATCTGTGGCTACATTAGGCCGCTGGGTATTAAAACAGCTGGAGTTGTCAAAAATTACTGAACAGTCCACCTTACAAGAAATCGTATTCAACCATCATGTAGCCTGGACAAAATGGTCCAGCATAATTGCATAGTTTCATGTGAAATGCAACATAAGTTTATTAAATCATTAATAGTTTGAAGCTAAACCAAACTAGAAGGTAAAATGAACAACTAATTTGCACTACTAATTACATTTTATTCTTTGATGAATAAACAAATAAAAATAAGATTTATTTGATTTAATCTTTTCTAACATTATAAATGTCTTCATTGTCATTTTTGATCAATATTATGCATCCTTGCTTGGATAAAAAGTACTAATTTCTTTCAGAAAAAAATTCTTATTGACCCCAATTTTTTGAATGGTCAAATACTTCAGTCAAAATCACATTTTGTTCTGTTTAATTTGACTGGAGTCGTGTGAGAATACATGCACATATCACAAAGTCAGGTAAGGTAATGACAGAATGACATCACTCAAATTTGATAGCGTTTTGCCCTTTTCTTCCCAGCAACTGGATCTTGTCATCTGATAGTGAGCTAACATTTCAACAGTACCTGACACTCGGCCTTGTACGCAAATGCACGCTTACACACATGCTTTTATTGCAACAGAGAACAGTCCATCGTTCCTGTGACCATTCAGTTTCCACGTCAAATGATGTGTCATCTGACCTACAGCAGCATGTGAACACAGAACCAAAACACATTGTGAAATGTGTTTTGTTACTATTTCCTCATGTCAGGTGACACCTGGACGGTAAATCAACAAATAAAAAAATCCCACCTAAGAACAAACAATAAAAACACAACAAATTCATATAAAATTAGCATTGCAAAATTAGATAATCAGGTGTCAAGTGGATAATGTGACAATATATCAAATCAAAGTATAAATTAACAGTACATTAATTTTGCCCAAGTGTCTTTCTGTTTTGACATCTTAGTTGATACTTAAGTACAGATTGTAGTTGGATCTCACATCGGTGAAAAGATATTATGGTACATATACATGCATCAATGAACAATTGACCTTTAAACATTTGAGCTCAATTGAGCTCTTAACACTTTAGAAAGTGAAAATTAAGGCAATTAATTAAGTGAACATTGATCTACCACTAATAAGAGACACCAAAAAGTACTATGGTACAACCATGTTTTTTTGGACAAGGTACCAAGGCCATATTATGTTTTTTAGACAACATATAGTGAAATATTAATTAAAGTTGGACCTCCAAAAGACTTTGGAGTTCTATGTAAATATCATGGTACATGAATATGGTAATCGTTTTACCATTGTATTGCCATTTGACACCCTCATTGTACCATGATACATAATTTAAGTGTCATACTAAAAGAGTTGTAATACTATTGGAAAGTTTAATCCCATTAAACACTTATATTTTCTAGCCTTCATTATAGGATCTGTATAGTTAAGATTAACTGAGAGTTCACCTACAAGCAGGATGTTTCATTTCAGTCTTGAAGTAAGCTTGGTTTATTGGTCAACATGTGCATTACCAGTTTTCACTCACAAGATACTAATCTCGATGCCTTAACCTTTTCTGATTTATTAAATTCTCTGTGAACTGAGCAAACCCCTCAGACCCTCTGCTCACTCACCGTCTCTGATCAACACCTGGATGAGGCGGCCAGTTCCACTCCGTGCCCGGGCCAGAAACTCCCTCAGCTCCTCTGTAACCACCAGAACCAGAAACATGGCGGGTCAGTGTGGTGCCTTCCTACCCGCCAAGGGACCTTCTGAAGTTGGATGAAGTTGGATGCACAGGAAGAGTCACCTGGACAATCTTCTTTTTACAAATGATCTTCAATCAGTGCCAGAGCTGTGGATTATATCAGAAACGATATAAAGGCAGCAGCGTGAAGTGAGAGTTTGGTGTTTGAGAGACTGTGTGCTATCCAAGCGATAGGGCATGTGAGAGCAGCAAATGTGTGAGAGAAGGCTCCTGTAACTAGGACGGGATCGTGTGTGCTTGCAGAAGGAACCTGATCCCTCTTGCCCCAAATTTAGCAGGCACACTGTCTGGCCTCGGGTAACAGCCTGACCATCCCCCAGCAGGGCCATGGGGCCAGTTGTTTAAATCTTTTGATAAAGATCTGAAAATATTGTATTTAGGTTTCAATTCATTCCCCCTAAACCAAAAACAGACTCAAAACTCTTACCACCCTCTTCTGGGCAGGTGAGGAACTGCATTACTACAAAAAATAATGCATTATTTATATATATATATATATATAATTGGGACTGTCTCCGAAAAAATGCACACCCTAATGTAGGATAAACTAAAATGAATAGTAAATTCATCTCTGATGGGAAAACCAACTAACCGGTGCTTTGGGGGACTTGTTCAACATATATTTTTATGTAATGCAACAGAATTTAGATCACATCTGCTGTATTAGCCACAAAGCATGATTTAGCGTGAAAGTAAGGCTTTCAGGGTAAGGCGTTCAACAAGTTTTATTATTATTAATAACATGGCCGAACCATCATTTTGAAAGGCTGAATTCATAGTATGCTTCCTAAATGCACAAAATTATATAATATTTCCACTTTTATTTATTTTTTTTTTTTGACAATTTAGCAGATTTTAAGCTGGTGGAAATTACAAAAATATTGTACACAAATAACAGGCCTATATAGCGTACCTCACAGACAGTTGATTTTTTTGTAAACTTTTTTTTTTTTTACACACCTTTAAAAATTGTATTGGGAAAATGCAAAAATAAAAAAAAATTCCTATTTTTGTGTATATTTTCAGGTAAAATTAAATTTTAACATTATATTACAATGGATTTCATATAAACAGACTTCCACAAAAAAAAAAAAAAAAAAAAAAAAATAAAGATAAAGTTGGAGCCTAATAAAATTTAATTCAGTGACTATGGTGGTCATTAAACCTTCTGACAACTAACCTGAGAAAACAACTGAAAACATCCATTTGGATGCAAAGTAACCTCTTGAAAGATTTAATGAATTAAAGAGGTAACAGCTACAATGGCACAATCTTCATTTGAGGCATTGAATTAACATGCTTCCCTTTTTCTCTCAAAATCAGCATAAACAACTGTTTCCTCAATAAGTGCAATGTAATTTGAACAAAATGAAACTCGAGAGAGGGGTGGTCAGTGTGTATATTTGTATGAGATTTGTTTTTATGAGCGACTTAAAAAATGCCAGTATTGCAAAAGCAAACTACAGAAAAAAGAAAACAAAACCCAGTAAAAGAACAGCATAAAAGCAATTTGCACTCACAGGTGCTACACACATCAGCTAGGAGCATGTCTGAAAGGCTTCAAAATCACATCTTTGGACAGTTGTATAAACATGTTTAATTTAAAAATGATTCCATTGACATTTCTTCAGACTCACAGGATGCTAAACCTACAGGTGATGAGTTCTGGTATAATTTGATTAGCTAAGATCAGATCTGCAGAAATGTTTTACTTCACCTCCCACACAAGTCAATTTGATTGAGCACTTTGTTACAAACAAACCTTATAAACAAAACAGAAAATTTGAACAGATTTCTTTACAATGTTTTACAAAACAGTTTTAATGATACAGATATAAAATGAACAAAGAAATACAACTTGGCATCAAGGCCAATCTATTTACAGGTCAAAAGTCTGACGGTGAGCAACTCCATGTGTTAAACTCCAAGATAAAGGTGAATGATGCCACCTGCTGGAAGAACACCTCACAGAGGCTGACGTCTGACAGCGGCCCATCAGTCATCTATCGTGGGTAACCAGAATGCCTGTGGAGGTGAGATTTTAGCATACATATGAAGTGCTTGTCAAATGGTGCACAGTGACAGACTACTACAGTAGGACTGCACAATTAATCCAATACGATAGTCATTCTTATCTTTCAGTGAAGCATGGTTCTGTGATCAGAAGTATATCTCAATCCAAATGCCACAGGGCGCTCTCAGTCAATGAACTACGGCTCTGTGTAGTAAATGCTGCTCCATCTGAACCTGCTTCTGTATACTGTCGAGCATTTACCGGTCGAGTTGGAGTCGTTTATAATGTGCATTTGAAAACAAAACATGCATCAAACACCTTTTCAAACATGAGAAGCATTTGTAAACCTCTCGTCTCACAAAACACCACATTTAATAATGTTTTTATTCCAAACTCACTTAAGCATTGCATTATAAATATATTTTATTATAATGAAAATTATACTAAGAAGAAGTCAGGTAATAGTTATGTTTTTATTGTTCTGTTTTTATTAATGAAAGCAGTTCAAACTTGTTTCCTGGAACGATGTGCATTAGCGTTCTTCTGTGGGGCATATTTGGAGTTTCATGGCCTTCGGATGGAGATTTACTGCAGATCACAGAACCGTGCTTCACTGAAAGATATGCATGACAATCGCAGCTTTTGCTAGGGCTGCATGATAAATCGCAATCGATATTAGGCAAAAGCTGCAATATTCATGCACACATCTTGTCGGGGAAGCACGGTTCTATGATCAGTAGTAAATGTCCATCCAAAGGCCAGAATGCGCTCTCGCGCAGAAACGCCAAATACGCCCACAGAACAAACCCAGGAAATTCCTATAGGGTAGCTGGATAAACAGAAGATTTAACCGCTTTCATTGATTCAATGTGACTAATAAACACACCATTACGGCGGTATATGGTTTATCTGAGTTCTTCTTATTATAATTTTTCTTATAATAAAGTATATAATAATGCATTGCCTTTATCACTGCTTAGAATACTTTGAAATATGTTGTGTGCCTTTATTTTGTGTGAGAAGCCACATCATCTCACAGAAGTATTTATTTAAAATATTCGACTGACATTATAAAGTGAGTAAAAACATGTAAAAAAGTGAGAAAAAACATGTTATTAAATAGGGGTGGGAATCTTTAGCCACTTCACGATCCGATGCCGATTCTGAGAGTCACGATCCGATTCCAAAACAATTCTTGATCTACATTTTTCCCTTATTAATTCTTCTTCTGTGCAAATGCAATTTTACAACTTTACATCTGAACCAAAATTACAGTTTCTATGGTTTTTGTTTATAGTTGGAATCTCTGTATGTCAGTACTGCCATCTTAAAAATAGGGGTGTGAATCTTCACTGGTTTAACAATTCAATTACGATTATCATTATCAACTCAATATCACGATGTGTCACATTCTCAGTTTTCAATATTACTGCACATGACTACATTTTCATATATTTATTTTATATTAAATTTAATTTGTGCAATTTTTTTATTATACAAGCAGACTACTTTTTAAAACAATTACTTATTTAAAATAAGTGTTCTTTAAGTATCCGAGAGTTTACAGACAATAGGCTAGTTATGGGGTTTTCTTTTTTCCTCAGCATTATTGCCATTTGATTATTATTGATGAGATCATAGACAGTGGCAGCTTTAACAGGCTGCATATTTCTGATTACAGAACCAGCTTTACTGACAAGATGCACATGACTACCGCATGTGATTTATCGGGCAACCCTATTTTTTGCCTAATCACATTAATTTAATTTTGATTAATCGTGCAGCCCTAGTATTTATACCACCATAATTAGGCCCGCAGGGGAATATGCACATGTTTTATTGCTCTGAGCACCCATTCCTCCTTTTAAGGAATAATTCACCCAAAAAATGAAAATTTACTCAACTGTAGGCCATCCAAGATGTAGATGAGTTTGTTTCTTCTTCTGAACAGATTTAGAGAGCTTAAACATTATATCATTAGTTCACCACTGGATCCTCTGCAGTGAGTGTGTGCAAATGTGTCAGTGGATTGTGATGTGAAAGGTCAAAAGGGGGTGGGACTTCTTCCACTGGAGGAAGCATTATTATGGAATACAGACTTGTATTTTGGCCAGAAGGTTAGAGCAAAAATGCCTTTATTGGTTTGTTTCTTACAAACGAGCAGTTTTCACTTTACAAGACATTAATCTGTGGACTAGAATCATTACTTTTAGATTATTTTGGTGTTTTTTATCAGGTGTTTTAACGCTCATTCTGACGGCACACATTCACTGTAGAGGATCCATTGGTGAGCAATGGCGTTAAATTTCTCCAAATCTGTTCTGATGAAGAAACACCCTCAGGTCATCCCAAGATGTAGATGAGTTTGAGTAGATTTTCAGCAAATCCTCCATAAATCCAAACAATAAATAAAAACTACAAAAATATAAGTATATGTTTCACCAGTGTTGGGAGGGCGTTTGGAGTGCACATATTCCATCTGGACTGACCTATAACAAATATATCAGATTTATTTCTACTTTATGGTTAACTCTTACCATGTTAGAACAGGCACTGGCAAAGGTCATGAATTTGGGGTTAAACTGTAGACAGGTGACTGGACCAGTGTGCTTCCCATCAAGAAGTGCTACTTTCATTCCACTCTCAGCATTCCACACATGGATCTTTCCATCTTCTGATCCTGGAAAGCAAAATGTTGAAGAGCCAGGCATCACTCTCTGTAAACTTATCCCTAGTCCTTTCTGAATCTATTGGTGGAGATTTACCGATCATGACGAACTGAGAGTCTGGTGTGAAAGAAGCCTCCAGAATGACACCTTTACTGTTGTTATAGCCCTGCAGTGAGAACCAAACACTCCATGAGACACACTCTTAATCTAAAACACAAACTTTGACAAAAGCCTATTCAAAATGACACTCATTTCTCACCCCAAATGAGTGGAGCACTGCTCCTTTGAAGGCATCCAGCACTCTGAGTGTTCCTCCATTGGTGGAGACCAGAATGAGCTTTCCGTCGTTGCTGAACTTGAGACCCGTCCACTCACATGTTCGCTCATATTGTAGTTTAAACGTGGCGAATGGACCCTGAGGCAGGAGGTGTGATACAAATGTATACATTTTTACCATTTAAAAGACAGATATCACTTCTGCTTCTAGGATGCAGTTTAATACAATTACCTTATCAAAGGAGCGTAGATCGTAAAGTTTGACCATCTCAGAATTCACTCCTGCAGCAAAAATCAACCCCTCTGGATCAAATGAACACACAGGCTTCCCTTGCAGGTGCATGAGGCCCTGTAAACACAACCAAGATTACAATATAGTATGGACCAACAAGAAAAACACACACTAACCCAAAACAAAAAAATACAAAAAACTGCTTACCTGACAGTTAGGTGAGCGAAGGTCCCACAGACGAATAGTTTTATCAAGTGAGCCAGAAATGAATGTGTCATCAACAGGAGACATAGACAGAGCAACAACCCTGAAACAGGATAAAACACACAAACACAAGCATTAGAACTCAAACGCCAATAAACAAGAAAAGAAAATTTTATGTCACAAACCCTCACCTCTTATTGTGTCCAGGAAAGTATCGAATGTACTTATTGTCATGTAGGGACAGGTATCGAATAGTATCTGTAGTACCACATTGGTAGTGAGAAGAAAATATCAATAACATCTCAAAGGAAAGCTACAAGATTTTACACGTGAATTGATCAAATGTACTGTATACGGTGTCAGATGAACAGGCTCAACCCTGGGCAAGGCAGTAGTCTGTACAGTTAGCTCCTTAACAGGGCAGAATAACAGACCCTAAAAACTGTACAAACAACTACCTCAACCCAGAGCAGGCATGGGCAGACATGAACATCAGCAGTTAAAGCTTTGAGAAAACCACTTAAACAACATAAAAATAAACAAAACAAATGATTATAAGTAATACACTCCTAAATACAGAAATAAGAATAGCAAACATGCATTTATTCTCATTTAAAATGAAGTCATAAAATTGCACATAATTAAAAAAAATACAGAAAAGGTTATAAAAAATGGTCTACTTTTAGGTAAAATAAAGCATATCACACCGCGGGAAAATACTGTCATTGACTGTAGAAAAAAAAAACGTAACAATAAAGGTACAATTAACATTTTATCCATAGTATGGCAAAACTGAAGGGCATAGGAAATGCAATGCAACACAATAGCATAAGACTTTATAAAGAGTCCTACCATCAATCTTGTTGGAGCTGTAGACGACAGTGTTTGCGGCATGGGTGTATCTGATGAGATCCACACCATACTTCTTACTGTAAAGCGTCCGTTTAGGTCTGATATAAATGACAGAATCGGAAATAAATAGGTTAATTTGATCGCTTATTTAGATAAGCGCTATTGTGTGTACATTATGCCACACTTAACATTAAAAATAAAACACTAGACTTCACAGTAAGGTCACAAGGCGGGCTCGAAGGAGGCGTGGATGCTAACGGTTAGCACGCGACCTCTCATTCAGACTGTCCATTCGACTCATTTCCGCGAATCGGTTCCTTCGAAATATTCGTTTCAGAGATCTGTTTAAAGATTAGGCGGATCTTTTACATCATTTCATGGTCCTTGACATCCTAGCGATGCATATTACTATAAAACCTTACCGGTAATTAAACGGTGATTTAAAAATGCATGTGTTACAGTTTATTTAAACACCGAGTTCAGTGAGTTAGTGAACCGGCTCAACTGATTCACTGAAAAGAATCAACTTAAACGAATCGCTTCTGTACATAAACATGTTCAAACTAGAATACTCTCCATGAACAGTAAAACTCATAAATCTTCTTTCTTATTACTGGGGTCATCTTAGCCTTTCACATCTCTCACAGTAATGCTCCTGCAACCAAATCAATGTTTTATAGCCCGTTAAGACTAAATCGACACGGAACAACACCAGCCAGTTGTAGGAAAAATCACAATGAGGAATTTATAAGCGACTTACTTTCCCTCCTGGCAGTCGTACAAGACAATCGAATCGTCGTCGCTACTCGATATCACAGTTTCGCCATTTGAACTGAAGTCAAAGCAGTTGATTTTGTCCGAATTCTCTCGGAAAACCTTCGCAACCCTGAAACTCCGCAGCACATTGTCTGTGAGCTTCATTGCGGCCTTTCTGCCTGGCCAGGCGCTGGGGATCGTTTAGTTAAAAACAGCGAGTAGATTGGAACCTGATTTATCAGTGCTGTGTGTTGCGAATGTTTTATAATAATTTTTTAAGTGAAAATAGTTTTAGATGTACATTTAGGTCACGTTAAAAAAGCCCGCCGACATAACTTCGTCAATGAACCGGATTGCGAAAGACGAGATGAAGCTAGACGTAGTAAAGCGGAAACAAAATGGCCACCACACCTGCGGACGTTTCAGAATAAAAGTCCCTCGTTGACTTGAGCTGGAAGTCAAAGCAAGAGGAAGATTTAAGGGTCTTCGTTATTGTACACGCTTAACATTAACCTTCCATGACGTAGACTAAAATAACAGAACGTCTGGTTATTCAGTTTTGATTTGACAGCAGCAATGAGGATCAGGAATTTCACATCAGCTCTCTTATTGCTGTTGTGTTTATCTGTATTTGTTGCTAGTTTGAGTCTCACATTTTCAACCATGATCAAATCTCACATTTGTAATCAATCAGTAGTACATTTAGTTTTCCATCATAGGTTTTTGTCGAAGACTTCTACAGAGGGTATTCCTTAACAGACTGTTTCAAATAAATCCAGGGCTGAACAGACAGGATGTTATTAACACCCTACAAGATGAATCTGTTCTCTCTTAAATATGATACATTATGCACATTGATGTCATACTAGCCTCACCCAAAACCCCAGAAGCAACCACTGGTATATAAGTAAGCATTGCACTGGTCTAAACATTTACACTGAGGAAATGAGCACCAAATGCTCACCAATTACAAAGCATACACAATCTTTTTCAGTTAATTAAAGAGCTGGATTAAAGTGCACTTATCTGTTACCTTTCCAACCATACAAATCATCAGTGACAAGCAATGATTCAAAGGTGAGTTCTGGACTGTTGTAGACTTTTAATTTGTTTTAACACAATACACGATTAATTTGAATTCAATAAGGAACTTACAATGAACATCTGTTTTTTAGAGGGGGAAATGTGGACGGTTGGAGATCTGTATATATTCTCAGTGGATGTAAGCGAGTTTGCATCAGAAGTTATTGTAATCTCCACAATAATTCAATACAAGTCTGTGCAAAAAAGGTAAGCAAAATAAACTCTAAAGGCAATTTTAACAGCATGTTTTCTCTCAAACACATTTTCTTTTAAAAATCAAGAGCATTTAATATTAGGTTTATTTATTTGTGTTTTTACACAATATCTTGCTCATTGTTGTATTCTAATTTCCATTTTACTTCACTGCTGAATCAGTTGGCATCAGATGGATGCTGTTTGTCAGAAGTGTCAGTTCCCAGCTGATGTGGGTCCAATGTCAGTCACATCTTCTCTAGAGAAAGGTGGTTTGTTGAGCATTAAAGCCCAAAAGCATACAGCAAAATGCTTGCCAATCATGGATTCATTCAAAGACGTGAAAACCTAATGCTTGGATGTATTTTTAACCATTTTAGAAACTGTTAATCTGTTTCCTTCTTTCAATATTGTACTAAATCAATTGGGTTATTAATCAAAAACAAATGTTAATTTATTTATTTTTTGACTTCGATATATAATGAGCTTCATGAATGTATGCACATAATGTTTTTTCTTTCAACTCTTGAAACTACAAGCCAACTCATTTCATGACATTTTAATATTTTTGTTCACCATTTATTGACTCACAGATATTTGTCACTGACTGAAATGACTAATAAAATTATAGCCATTTAGAAAGCGAAAAATAGTAAGTGGTATTTAGAGCGTTTCCATAGCAGCATATTCCATCCGTGAATGACCAGTCCTTGTGAGATTGAACCACAACACACGTACAAGCTATACAATGATCTCTGAGTCTGTTCCTCTGAGAGCAGCCTGTGTGGAGATGGACACAGATGAGGCAGCTATACAGTCTTGGTGCCACAGGTTTTCTGCAAGGGCATTAGTAGGGGTGCTACTTCACCAAGCCCCGCAGTCACATCACCTCCCACTCGGAAGACCGGAAGACCCCAAACCTCTTGAAAATGTGTTACGTCGCTCTCTGTCACATCTGTGTGCATAAATAAGTCAAATCTGCACTGTTAAGGGCCATGACAATGTCACATCAGTGTAATTTTAGTATAATATTTTGAATGTTTTTATTTTTATATTTTTCATTTTTGTCATTTTATTATTTTTTTGTTTTGAAATATAGGCCTATATATATATAGTTTTCATTATTTTAGTACATCAAATTAAGAAATTTGATATTTATTTCAGTTAATATTTACTTTATCTCAAGGTATACATAATAACACATGCATTTGAATGTAATTGTCAAAGAAACGCTCTCAATTGGTAAAGGATACTTGGTGCCAACGACCAAGTTAACCACTCGATCCGAAGGTTCTGTGATCCGTGATATCTGATTTGAAAGATCATCAAAGGAGCCACGATCAATGAAGGAGAAAAGGAAAAGGATGGCATCCACCTGTTCCTTACAGGACTAAAAGAGAGAAAAATGGCACCATTAAATATCATACTTTAAAATGTTACAATGAAACTGAATTTGTGGGTTAAAAGGACAGTTCACACAAAAATGAAACTGTACTCATCCTCAAGTTGTTCCAAACCTGTATGAGTTTCTTTATTCTGTGAAAGAAAAGAAATGACGAAAGAAGATATTTTAAAGAATGATTTTAACCAAAGTGCTGCTAGTCCCCATTGACTTCAATAGTATTTTTGGTCCATACTATGGAAGTCTGTGGGGACCAGCAACTGTTTGGTTACCAGCTTTCTTCAAAATATTTTATGTTCCACAGAAGAAAGGAATTCATACAAGTTTGGAACAACATGAGGGAGAGTAAATGATTGGGCTGGGGGGTGAACTATCCCTGGGAATGTAAGTATCTTTGTAAAATGATGGAGATGCTCACCGGTAACATGTGGTCAAATCTTCGTATTGCACTTTCCCCACAATCCCAAAGCTCAAAGCGGAAAAACAACACACGGCCACTCTCCTTTAGTCTTACAGGCCAGAAGACCACTGTTGTCTCTATGCCTACAAGAATCACAGCTCTATGAAGCAATGACCACTGATGTTTTTTTTTTAAAATTGATTGTCATATCGTGAATTACGCGTATACTGACACCAATCGGTGTGGCAAACTTCAAAGCTGTTACTAATGCTATTGTATACATTCAAATAACGTATTAGTAAAATATTTGTCGTCATCCATTATTAATAACTATTATTCTACAACTAAATGTGTATTATAATAGTGTTATGTGGCTGGAGAAGTTATCTCAAGGCCGCAACGATCCATGTTGAATTAAATCTTTTTTTTTATTTTTTTTTTTTGTCACTTACATGACTGGAGTCCTAATCTCTCATGTTTTTCAAACGTATTAATTAGGAGAAAATCTTTTTACAATAAAAACATTTACTTAATTCATTTTAAATGTGTGGTTTGTTTACCTGTGGTCTCATAGTGCAGTCTGGGGAGATCGAGGCCAGCGAGACGGGCAGCAAGAGCGCTTTTCCCGACTCCGGTTTTCCCTGAGAGGAAGACCTTGTAGCGAACGAGATCCACATTCATATGGGGAGGCATCATTGGCGCTTCCAAGAGCCCTTCACAGTAAGTTATATAAAAGCACTTAGTTATATAAAAAATCACTTAGCATTTATATGTTAGCCGTTACAAACACGTATTTTTGCTGTTCTTTTATTTAACAAAACAAGAAATACCTGACCAGTAAGGTAAGAAACATGATGTCTAACTGCTGTATCCATGGTGATCATCCTTACCAAACTTTCGCCGTTTTTTCTTATGCAGTATCCTGCTGAAAAACTCCCTGCTGTCTGGACAGCGATGCCAATCCGACACGAGTATGGATCCAGGTGGGACAGACATTTTAATTAAGCGAAATCAGACAAATTAAGAGGCTATTGTGCTTTTTATTGCGTGATATGAAGTTACGTTATCTGCGCTAACGTGAAGCCAACTATGTTAAACGTCATGATGAAATACGTCAAAATAAAAGTCCTTTACGAACCATTGCAACTCCAATGAAACTGGTAAATTATTATTATTTTTTTTTTAAAAATGATGGGGGTCGCTGAATCCACATTCTGATAAAAAGACAAACAAAATCTACAGGTAGCCCATATTAGTACATCATGTTATCTTTATTGAGAGGCCACAGCTCTTGCATATTACAACTGTTGGCTTTGATAAGGCAAACGCAAGAATGAATCCACCAGCTAATTGACACAGAAAAACAAACCGAAAAAAGCTTTTGGAGAAGGTGGATCCCACAGGCATGCAGCAATGGCTCAGAATGCAATGTACAGCATCATATATACAAAAACAATAGTGAGACCCCAAGAATGGCACATAGCAGTTTCAACAGATCTACCAACATGAAGAGAATGACTTTAATTGGACATACAAACTTAAAAAAGAGAGATAGAGATCCTCTGTAAAAGTGAAACTGAACCAAAAATATAGCAGTTTTTCATTGTCATTTCTGACATCTAATTAAAAGACGTCTCCAATGAGATATCAAAATGGAGGTATGGCGATATTGCATTTCTAGAATACCAATTCATTTTCATTTTAAGATGCCTGTGAGACAGTGCCTAGTTGGATATTTGTGACATAGGGCCATGAGCCGTGACACAAATAAGGAAAAAATTACAATGGAAATGTGCAGACACAGAAGACATTTACAGTTAACAGTTTTGAACTTAAATACAGAGGTTCATTTTTAGTTTCGAAGCAATTGGCATCCACTTTAAAAACAGACGAGACAAAGAAAAGGGTCCTTACACTCATCTTCACAACAATGTACCATTAATGTATGTAAGAGTACATCAAAGAAGCGCCATATATGTAATCGCGTTGGACAGGGACACACCTAATAATCTCACTCAACATTATCAAACAAATGGTACTCCATATTGCTTAGGAACACATAGAAACAAATTCCTCAAATTAACCAGTTGAAAAATTGGTGCTAGTTTGTTGTTCTTTATTATGTTATGACACAGCTAAAATTGCCAATCATGGTCTTTGCAACATTCTTTTACTCTTTAGTACAATTCTTTGATTTTTATTGTTTTTTAGCTTCGTTTGTGGGCAATTCGAGCTGATGGGGGGAGATCCTAGAGTGGCTAACTGGGTAATCAGAGTTGATACATGCATCTTACGTTATCAGGCTAAGTTTAAAGTGTTTGGGTAGGGTAGGGTTGGATAGACGGGTAGGGTTCAGGGTGGCACCGGATGGCTCGATGCTCTAATCGTCCTCTTCATCTTCCTCATCGCTGTCCTTCATCGAGATGCCCTGCATGCCCCCCTCTCTGACAGAGGCAGTGGCTTCCTCCAGGGTCAGCCGGTTCCGTACCGTATCGTACGCCTTGCTGTTCAGTGTAGAGTCAAGAACGCCTTGCAGCCTAAAATCTCGGTATTTCTTCTACAAGAATGGGAGATATAAGCAGGCATTATACACACTATCAGACTTCTTTGCCCGTGAATGTTAAAGCTAAATACCAGTATGTTAAACAAGACCAGAAAGAATAGCGAGACTAGGGATGCAAGCTATTACAATTCTGGACAGTACTGATAAATAGCTGATATTAAAATTCTATAATATTCTGTCTTAATTAATTACAGTGGCAGCCAAAAGTTTGGAATAATTAAGATTTTTAATGTCTATTATGCTCACCAAGGCTGCATTTATTTGATTATGTAAAAACAGTAATATGGTGAAATTTCAAATAACTGTGTTCTGTTTGAATAGATTTTAAAATGTAATTCTTGTGATGGCAAAGCTGAATTTTCATCAGCCATTAGTCCAGTCTTTACTGTTACATAATCTTTCAGAAATTGTTCTAATATGCTTATTTAGTGCTCAAATTATTCATAATGGTTCTTATAATTATTAATGTTGAGATCAGTTTTGCTGCTTAATATTTTTTTGTGGAAAAGGCGATACATTTGTTCTTTGATGAATAGAAAGTTCATTGAACAGCATTTATTTTTAAATATATATTTTTTGTAACATTATACATTCTTTTAAAATCTTTTCTTAATATTATTAATTTCTCTCTCTTTTTTAATAATACATAAACAAAACCTTTAAATGTTAGCATAACATGGTTTCCATAAAAATATTATGCAGCAAACTGATAAAAATAAGAAATGTTTCTTGAGCACCAAATCAGCATATTAATGGCTACTTTGCTATCACTAGAATAAATTACATTTCAAAATATGTTTAAATAGAAAACAGTTATTTTAAATTTTATTGTATGCTGTAATGCAGCATAAGAGACTTCTTTCAAAAACATAAAACCTTATTCTAAACTTTTGGCAACCAGTGTAATTTCATTTTAAATATTGCAAGGGAATTTAGGAACCATAAAATTATAATGCACAGTATGAATGTATAAATGTATTTTCATGTTGAGATTTGCAGTGTTATTAAATTATTACAAACTTAAAACGAGTGTAATATGACATAAATATAAATGAAATATATTCTTCATGTAAGAATAAAGGAGCATAATTTAATATCTAATATATATAACAGCAAATACCCAACAGACCAATACTGATAAATTAAAGAAACTCAATACGGTTCCAATTTTGTGCATCCCTAAGCAAAAGTCTTAGTTTTTATAATGGAATGTGGTATAGGACAGTGTGGTTTTGTTTTGACTAGAATAATATCATTATAGTGTAAGATCATAAGCACTTCCATGTATGTTAGAAAGAAATACCTTTACAATCCTGATGAGGATTTTGAGTTGATAGACGTGAAGCTGTTGGTCCATGCGTTCAGTCAGCCAGGTCGCCAGCAGATTCATAGTGGCTGTATACCATTGCTGCAAAGCACAAAAACACAGCATTCTCCAGCAAAACACAGACAGACAAACAAACGCATGCAAGAGACCAGCATGTGTAGACTTACATAAAGACATACAGTAACAGCCATATGCAAGTAAACCCCAACCACAACCACACAGCTGATACCAAGCTTTTTTACCCTCACTTAAACCCGGTTAGTCATGTTACAAAATTACTTAATTTCAAGATCCAGAAGTATGTACCATAAAATGAAAATAAAATATATCAGCTGCTTGTAAGAATTCCAAGCTAAATTTTTTAAAAAATTTACCTTAAGCCTATAACAATACCCCAACCGAACCTTTAAATCTAGAATAAAACGGTTCTAGAAAATCCCCTAAGCAAAGTCTTAATCATAGACTGGAATCTAGAACAAGACAGTGTGGTTTTACCTAGACTACAATCATACCACTATAGCCTCAGATCATAAGCACTTCCATGTATGTTAGAAAGAAATACCTTTACAATCCTGATGAGGATTTTGAGTTGATAGACGTGAAGCTGTTGGTCCATGCGTTCAGTCAGCCAGGTCGCCAGCAGATTCATAGTGGCTGTAACCATTTGCATTGCTGCAAAGCACAAAAACACAGCATTCTCCAGCAAAACACAGACAGACAAACAAACGCATGCAAGAGACCAGCATGTGTAGACTTACATAAAGACATACAGTAACAGCCATATGCAAGTAAACCCACAACACACATATTCATACACACACACAGCTGATACCAACATTTTTAAAATCACACCCTCACTTAAAACCAAGGTTAGTCAGACAAAAATTAATTCAAGAGCCAGAAGTATGACCATCTGAAAAACAAATCATGCATTAAGAAACTGCATAATTAATAAAACAAACACTTAATATGCCATACATTTACAGCTTAGCCTGTAACGATTTAATACAAATCTGGTTACCTGAAATAAGCTTGAACAAAGCCCTATTCTAATCAAGTCTTCAGCCTTTGAAAAACTGAACAGATTAAATTCAATGCTTCCCCCAACCCCTTCGCCATTAATCATGCTGAATGTTATAAAAAAAAGCACTTGTGCATGAATGACTGTGAACTTGAAGGTTTAAAAAGCACCAACGAACCCAAAAGCATACTCTAAAGAACCCAGGATGCAAACAAAATTAGTGCAGTCACAATCAGAATTCTCAGAAACAAACTCAGAAAATGTAAGAATAAGGCAAGCAAATATGTGTTGTATTGTTATCTTAAACCATATCTACATTATGAAAAGCTCATATTCATGCATATTCAGAATCACCTAAATGCTTGTAGTTCAAAGAGAACAGCACATGTGTGATGAATGATGTAAACTATCATCTAGAAGAGGAAGTGCTGTATCCTATGTGCAACAAATCAAACTGAAGAGTTTTGAAGTGGGATATTATCAGTTCCCAAGAGGTACAAATAGCCTTTTAGCATTTAGACAATTTAGTTTTTTATTTTTTTTTTATTTTTTTTTATATTTGATTTCTTTATGATTTCTTATTACTTGATATGTGATTATGTGAATTAAATCAGATTTCTTGCTGTATTAGGGTCATCTGATGGTTCGATCTGCGATTTCTCTTAACATCTGTCCACTTCAAAGAGGTGACCGGTCGGAGCGTGCAGTGCATGCAGAGAGTGCAGGTGAGTGTACAGGGCAGAGAGCTGTGTGTGTGCATGAGGTGGGATTTTTAGGTCATGCTAGAAGATGTACACAGGAAGATTATTTGATTAGAACTCATGCCACTCGACAGAATGTGATCAAACAGCAGGACATTTAGAGATAAGTTCCACTTTGTCCTAGTAGGAATGCAGAATGAGTCGGGATGCTGTCTTTGGGTTAGGATAACGTGAGTACAAAGTGTTTAGAGAGGGAGAATGTAATGAAAATGACATAACAAACATACAGAAATGTAGTTGCATGCAAACCAAATCTGTAACACAAGTTGCATAATACAACAAAATCACCACGGTTCCACGTTCAAACAGTACATGATACTTGAAGAGAGATATTCAGCTTGGAAATGGAGAGCTTCAGATCCCATTAATGTTCTGGTCTGATTTTTTTTTTTTTTTTTTTATTTATTTTTTTTTTTGGCCTATTTTATGCATTTAGAAAAGTAATAACTTTTCTCAACTAGATGCAATACTTTCGGTTAGTGGTTTGTTCAAATGTCTAATCTTAAATGTAACTTTAATAGTTGAATTAGCAAGTAAAAGTGACTAATCAATCCTGTTAATTGTTTTTGACATACAACCCTCAGCTGAATATGCCTTTTGACACCTGACCTCATAAGACCACAATGAACCTTACAAATTTCCACAGTTTCAGTCTGTTTGAAGCAACTGTCCAAGCAAAAAATTCAGTTAAAACAAACACAATATAAACAGAAACATGCCTGTTTCTAGCTGCTATTCAATAATTTGCCAATCAACAGTCATTATATGGCAGCTGCCACCCTCAATTTGACAATTTTAATAACTGCTTTTGATTTCATGCCTCTGAGCCTTTCAGTGATGTTGATTAGTTTGGACAGAATTCTTAAGACATTTTAATAGGGACAGACTGGAACTATAAAGCAAAAACAGTAGGAATTATGCCAGATTCATTGTGGGTCTTTGAGGTTGGACGTTAAATGCATTATTACAAACTTAGTGTGGAGAAAAAAACATAGTGCACATAACAAGCACTGAATTTTAAATAAAATAAAATAAAATAAAATAATAAAAGGCAGATCCATGCATAAGATGTGTGTGTCACAAATGTTCCAAACACAAGCAATTAAAGCTGCAAAAAAGTTATGGAATAGACTTCCTAACAGTCAAACAGACACTCACACACACATACACACTTTTTTCCACAATATTCTGATACATACAACTCATTAGAGTATGGGTTGACAAACAAATAAATATTCTCACACACACACACACACAACACACACACACACACACACACACAAAAAAAAAAAAAAAAAAAAAAAAAAATAATATTTTTTATGGAAACAAAATACAGAAAATTAAATGATAATAAATATGCTGACAAACCCTCATGCACACACACACACACACACACACACAGAGACATATGTATCCAATACAACCACTGGTCCACACATCTGTTACATTTCTTATTAAAATATATAAACAAACATGTATGCCATTGTATAACGAAGACAAATGTTCACACAATCACAAAGGATTATTTTTCTAAATCGAACAGTGCTCTCTTATACCCTGTGTCAGATGGTATTTAAAAATTAGGGCTTTCAATCTCTTAAAAATGTTAAACAAATCACATGCATATCAATATTAATATTATATCATATACAAAGTGAAATAAAGTGTAATTTTATGAAAAGCGATGAGGTATTGATTTTTAAGGTTGCAAAATATATAAAACTGATACTATAAGCTTAAATTGCTTTGATGGTTTGAAAAGTTTCCTTTTTTATAATGTATTTAGTAAAATTGGTCCTCTTATTTCTCTGTGCAGATTTGGAGTCAGGGAAAAATTGTGTTACGTCACACTTTTCAGGTTAAAATAAAATCGACACTTTTGAGAGCACTGTCTTATAAATAATCCATTTGGTGACACTTTGCCTCTTAAACAAGAAACCGCTGTGAGCATAAAGTCCAACGCACGTTAGCTAACACAACACCAGAGCACAAAGGTCCAATGCATCGTGGCTAATGAAACACCAGAGCACAGAGAGCTGGAACAGGAAGTCACAGCAATGAGACATTAGGGAGCTGACTGAAAGCTTCACGTCACGATTGGCCTTATGTGTCTGGATGTAAGGTCTCCAGGTTCAGCACTCAAAATGTGACTTATCCCTCGTATGCCCCATTGTTTTGCCACATTTTGGATGGGCCCTCCTTTGTTAGGCACGGAGGTTACGGCATCTTACTTACATCAAATAATCTCTCTATATACACCTCCTCATTGACCTTATCTCTCAGAATGTCCTGGGAGTGACGGACAAAGGTCACATAGCCATCTGCAACATCCATCCCTGGTTTCTGTGGAAGAGGGAAACCACAAACAGAAAATGTTAGTTTGTTTGTATGGATTTGAATGAAGAAGAAATATTAGGGAAAGTATGTTGAGTTTTTAATACTCACAGGGACATCCACATATTTTGATGCTGCTTTCACCTGAAATGAATAAAAAGTTTGAATCAAGCACTTCTGGGTAAAATCACTCTCCTTTTAAATATGTTAAATATGTTTAACACCTAAAGTAATTTTGAATTTACAGTAAAGCTTAGCACCACAAAAATGACAAGATTAAGTGCAAATTACACCAAAAAATTTGTACCTTCAAAAATCCATCATAGTTTCAACCTAGAACTGGAAATAGGAGATAATTCTTACCGTGAAGGAGAGGAAGGAGGAGAAGAGAGTTCCTTCATCATACCTCGAGATCTTGGCAAGTACGCTCTCCAGAATGACCACAAACTGTTCAGGTGGCACAAAACCAATAACTCAATGACAAATAATTCAACAAGCATTATACCGATACAGTACTTCCTTGATGCCAACCATTTTCTCAAAACGTACCTTTGCCACCAAAAGGGAAATCATGTCTTTTACACTCTCTTCAATAAGATCATCGATTTGAGAGTGGTACTGTTTCTAAAAAGTAAAGACAGATTTGAATACTTAGACAAACTTATACAGTGTATTTATAAAGACAGAGAACTGTTTAAACCAAAGATAAATCCATACAGAAATAGAAAGCATGGCCAAATCCATATTGAACAAAAAGTTGCAGGTGCCTGTACAACCAAATTCACACTTGTATGCCATTAAAATACACTGATTTACCAATTAAAACATGCACCCTTGAAAAATGAAATAAAATAATGTCTTTGACTAAACATGAAATTGTAAATAATGGGGGCGTTATTATTTTTCTCAGAATTTTCTTTGAAAATATTCTCACAAACATTTGCATAATGTTTTTAAATCCCAGAAAATGTATTAGGTTTCTGGGACTCCTGAGGATGATGTGAAAGTACCAGTACAGATCAAGCTTTTGTATGTCACAACAGTCAGAAGTTTTGCCAATTACCTCCTGGCCAATTTCCATGGCACACAGTTTAGCAGACTGGTCCTTGGCATCCACCATCACATTGAACATGGTGCATAAGGACAGTGGGATGCGGAAATCTGTGGAACGGCTGCTTTTGGCCAGCTTAGATTCAAATGCTGCCCTGGTGCTGTTGACCAGCAAAGGGTGTGAAGTAAATGAGTCATCTTGCATGAAATTTCATTCATACTTCAAAGACATACTTTAAAATATTAATGTATAGCTTCAATTGTTTTGTTACTAGAGATACTATTTTACCGTTTAACGCTTGTCTCAATCATGTCACTTGACATGAGCTTCATAATGTTGTTATGATGTTTTTTGGAATACTCTTCTTCTGGCCAATGTAGGTCCCTGATGAAGGTCTGTAGGGCATCCAACTTCCAGAACAGATCTTCTGATGTTCCCGAGCCATTGCTGCCAGGTATAGTAAGATATTAGAAATATTAAGTTCCAAATATTGAGGAATTAAGGAAGAATTCAGAGTGTCTAAGACTTTATAAGATTGCTTTATTTTAACCATACACTGGCACTCCCAAAATTTGACCCTCAGAACTGGAATGTTTAATTTAAAAGGAATGTAACCGCATAATCAGTGCATGGCAAAATAAAACACATCAATAACCTTGCACTGTTGCTTGGTTATTAAACCTTATAGGACTGACCTGAATTCATGCATACTTTGCTCTGTCAATTTGGAAAGGGTCTGGGAATGTCATGGTGAGAGAAGGCTTGCACAGATACAGTTGCAAACTAACAGATGCTAAGCAAGATGGCACTTTAATATGAAGCCAATGCTCTTAATGACATCTGTTACCTAGTAGGAGAATCAATGCTTTCTTAGAGTTAGTGTTTAATGTTAAATACGACTCTATATAGAATGTGATTCTTCAGCATAAATGCAAATTCTGTAACATTTACTCACCCTTTATATCACTCCAAACCTGACTTCCTTCTTTCTTCCTTGGAACACATACACCACACAAAGATATTTTGGAGAATCCTTCTGTCCATAAAATTAAAGTCAATAGGGTCCAAAACATTGACTTTCATTGTATGGACAAAAAATGTTTTTTGTTCCACAGAAGATTTGGAATGACATGATGTGAGTAAATGATTTTACACCTTTGGGTGAACTGTATGTTTAAACCAAATATTAAAGTTGGTAAAGGGCAAGGTCCAGTGACAAAAATATAGGAAAGATCAAGCTCTCTCTCATCACCCATGCCCACTGAGACTAAAGGAGTTCCCGAGGTCAAAACACACCATGCAGTCGACTCTGAGGACGCTGCCATCCTGAGTAGAAAGATGGGTAATAAGGGCCAGGGTTAAAGAGTTAAAACATAAGAGTGAATTATGTTTTATGGGGACTTCTGCAATCTTGGAATTCGTTAAGTTCAAGACCAAGTAGAACTGCTTAAAATTCCTTATTGAAATGGGTATGATTCAGTGATCTTAAACTGCAAATCGGATGTTGTTCTACTCTACTTGCTGAAAAAAAGCCAACTCTGATGTTTGAACTCTTTGAGTGTTAGTTTCTACTGCCGTGGATGCCAGCTACACTGAAGTAATATCTACTTCAGAGCATCAGCTACCAACGCAATGACAGAGCTACGACCAGGCAGGGAGCTGCACCAACCCACACCCACTGGTAACTTCCACACAAAACAAACCCAATGTCCCTTCATGTTTAGACCACCTTTTTCGTCTCAGCTATCCTCCAGAATCATTTTTCTTACCATTGACATTCTGATGCTTATACCAGCTCAAACCCTAATGTCCCAGCATAATTCATGCAGGCACTTATAGAAAGCACTTGTAAAAGGAATTTAAAATATTAGCTAAATATTGACTACAACAGAATTGCTTAGGATACAAACACTAAAGGAACTTTTTGAAATGACTAAATACTGAAAAAAACAGAAATGAGGAGATAACTTTCAATTAAAACAAAACTTGGTTTTGTTTTTTGAAAAGTTGTTTTAATCTATCATTATTGTTTTTTTATGGTTTAAGTCCAAAATTAGTTGCAATGTGTGTTAACTGTAAGACCATCTACTTGTTAGTTTGTATGATAGAATTGTATTTGAATATATAGCATTGGCTTGGCTGTAGGTTTGGGTTGCAATCCAGATCTCACTACCTCAGTCTAACCTCAATGGCATGCACATTGAGGAAAATGAAGAGCTTTTCAGTTCTCATTTCAAATAACAGATCACATGAGCCTGTCTGTCAAGTCTGTCTGACTTGACATGAGAATGATTCTAGAGGCGAGTCATCTTGCCCTGTAGGTATTCTATATTCAATACAAAGAACACGAAAAGTCTGCTATAGCCATCATTTAAATGTCTTTTAACTATTGACAAGTTTAGCAAACATCTTGCAATTCAATAATACTTAACGGTAAGTTAACTAACCCCCAAACATTTTCATGCCAAGAAGACTTTGGAATGCATCAGATCTCAGGTAAATGCATTGAATACACACTCAGAGTCATATATAGCAGCCATCCAGGATGGAGTGGAAAAGCTAGGCATTTGTGGAAGGTTAACAGATAGTCCTGCTACTGGCACGGGAAGATTTGGTACTTTGGGAATTTGGAGGTTCACATTTGGTAGATTCACATTGGGCAGATTACTTGTTAAACTCCTGCAGAAACAGACAAAAAAAGAAACAAAAAATTCCATAACAGTGGCAGTGTGGAATGCTGCAAATAAGCAATGTAAGACATACAGTACAAAAAAGAGAAACTGAGAAATGGAAAAGACCATCTTCACACATAAAGAGCAGACACATAAAAACTGGTCATTAAATGTAGGGAGGGAATCTACAGCACATTTAAACAGAAGACCTGAGTAGAAAGAAACTTGTGGTCAATAATATCGACAACAGCACACTTATATTAAAAGGAATTAAAAGCAGAATTTTTCCACGGCAAGAACAAACATCAGCTTGAAAGAGCTGAGGACAGTGGTGGGGTTTTTAGACTTACAAACAGACAACAGACAAATGAGGAAAACCATACTGATATATGATTCTCAAGGGGCATACACTTAATTGACAGAAGAGTATTCTGTTAGGTCAGGAATATTTGGGTAGGCGATATCTTTTCTAAAGATAGCAGGTTATCTAAATATTGTTATCTATTTCGCTGGGAACTGGTATGAAATCATTAAAATCAACATGCAAACCAAAATCAAGCATGACAGAACAATTGATAAGGACATAAAAAGCATTCTGTTTAAAGCGCACAATATGAGGATTAGTTCACAAAGAAAAGATGGAAACCTGCAAGACACTGACTGAAGTCTATCCTGATAGATTGTGGACTTGGTGAACTTCCTCTGATGTTTGGCAGCTTTCTCACATTAGGCATAGTTAAAGAGGTCACTACTTAAAATAATGAAATTTTTCACAATGGCGTAAACAAACTTGTTTCAGACTTTACCTGAGAAATCTAACTGGATGCTAAACAGTTTCATTTGATTAGCTGTATAGTTTTGCAGAGGATATGCCTGTCCCTGCAATCTCACATATATATACACACGAGTTGTTTTTTAGATATTTTTTTGTGATGTTTTTGTCCTGAAAGGCCCTGGCTCCCGGTCACCGCACACATTGTTGAGGAAGTGGTGTCTTACTTTACAGGCTCCCATGACTCCCGCTCAAATCCCCTGTGAATGGACTGAGCAATGGAGGATTCCATAAGATCCACATATCGCACCACAAGAGGGGCGTACAGGTCCTGCAGATGTTTGTGGAACTTTCCATTACACAGGTGATCTGTAAAAACAGAAAAAATAGTAGGTTATTACAATTTTGAAAGTAACAGGCCCAACTTTTCAATTATAATCACTTAATTACAAAGATAACGCATTTTAGTCATTTTTGAGAAATGACAATACTATCAGAACTGTTAACCAAATGGTGCAAGAAGAGCTTACAGTCGGTACGGAGGAAATCATTTAGAAGCTGAAAGAGTGGGAAACTGTCCCAGCTCTCGGGAGACTGGATCTCAAGAGCTGCATCCATATCAACTCCATAGAGCGACAGGAAGTTCTCTGCGTGCTCCACCATCAGGTCTGACCACCATGCAAAGGCTGATAGTACAGTAAAGGAAGAAAGAAAAAAAGAAGAAGCAGAGAGTTAGAAAATCTGAAATGTATTGGGTAATCTCAGGCAAGAAAAAGATTGTAAACTGGTTAAGTGTCTGCCATATGGTATATAACATATTGACTTTGTAAATCTGCTTCTAAAGTAATGGCTCTTCATTTGATCAGTAAGAGTTCAAACGAAGAGAAGTAAGACTTTTTGGTCTGAATGGTTCATATTTTGCTTCTGCGTTAGAGGTCATTATGTTAATTAACTAAATAGATAAGGCTTTCAAGTAACCAGTTTACAAGGGTTATGGTGATCAGTTTGCTATTATGGACATTAAAACTTACACTAGACCATTTATAAATTTGCAACACAGAAAATTCTACTATATATATATATGTTTCAAAACAAAGTCTAAATACTGAAAAAAAAAAAAAAAACCCTTCCCCCTTAAGAAGAAATGTATGAATCTATAAAAGATTGCATATCTTAAGAATTCAGAGGCCCTCGAAAGAAACATGTTAATCCAAATAAGAGAAAAAATAAATAAAACTACTTTAATAAGAGGGCCTGACATTCAAGTATTAAAAAATGACAATACACCTTAAATCTTGTGTTGCAAATGGGTGCATATTTGTGACCAGAGGTCATTTTTCCTATATCAGGTTAACTCCCAGTGGAGTCAAGATGCCAGAGGAGGTGCAGTTCTCATGCAAGTGAGGTAGAAATCCCTGCATGCTTTTGCCCTCCAAATGGAAGATGTAGTTCAACCGTTCACATCACTGCATCCCTACCCTCGGGATGGGGATGTGTTTTGCGATCATGCAACATTGCCGTCCCTGAAACGCCAAAGTCTGCAAGCAAGCAGCAGACTTCTTTACTTGGCAATGCATGTGGTTTGCTTAAATATTTCTTCTTTAATCTCTCAAAGTGACCATAAATTTTGGGCCTGTAGTGGGGTATTGAGCAGGAGTTTCTTAGATCAATCAGGCTTGCTTGCAGTCTTGGCATAAAACACTTTTCTTCTAATTAAAATAACTGACCAGTGATAAACCCATTCAGGGAACTGATCAGCCTTTTTAAAAGGCTTAATCCTTCCCTTTGGTTGCATGCTCTGTCCTTTTTTACCCCTCTAAACCCACAGCTTCAAAGAGCCCCAAAACATTTCCCCCAAATCCGTTCTGCTACATAGGGATAGCAAGCTCTAAGACCAGACTTACCACAGAACTTACCTGCAGGCTTCATAACACTTGAAAAGCTACATTGGTTATAACGTTGGGACCAACAAATATAGCATTTTCTAGTGTAACAGGGCAATGCAAGTGGCTGAGCTTAACCAGACAGACAAGGAAAAAGTGGGGTAGAGAGCGATAAGAGGCGCCAAATCCAAGCAACCCATGAATCCTTCCCCATGGCCCTTCTTGCTAATCTATGAGCGCTGGGTAGGTGTTAACATTAACACCCTTCTTGACTAATTACAAAAATCATATTGTAAATTAAAATCAGCAAGAGCGGCCCTGGGAAGAGGGCATTGTTATGACATTGATTTGGTCATTTTGAGGAATTGTGAAGTCCATGTACACTAGCAGAAGGGAACACATCTAATTGGGAAAGTTAGGGTGACACAACTAGCGTGGCGGGTGGGTAAACATTCCCCTGGAAGCAAAAGGAATCATTGAGCATTGACCTTGCCAGTCGGGGACACAAGCCTTACAAGTTTGAAGGGAGACTTGACAGGCACAATGCTGAGGAATTAAGACGAACCCATGTCAGATGCGGCAAAACATTCCCTCACGTTGTGAGGAACAGGACATTACAGGGGAAGGGAACCCTTCATAGCTCATGCACAAGCCAGTAAGGGGCTTTTTCACTGCATTCATTTTGACCACATACCTCTTTTCCCTGCAACATCACCATGGAGTGAATGGTGAGGAAAAACATGAACACGTAGAGAGTGATGTATGTGCAAAGTGTTAATGTGTGCACAAAATATTGATTATAAACATTTTTTTTTCAAATAGTTTGGATAAAAAGTAACAATTGCGAGATTTAATTCAAATGGAAGATATAAAGTTGCAGTTACATTGTAGGTTTACAAAGTAACAGTATGATCTACAGATGGTTCTACCATAATGTCTTGGCGCTAAAACTTAAATATTTTGCTCATTTGTGAATCAGTGTGTGAGGAGGGAGGTATTTAAGAATTTTCCAGAAACCCAAGAGACCAACTCTCAATTTCATCATGCTCTTTAAGCACCGTTTTGCCCCATTCCACCCAGACATAACAGAAAAGCCCTTAACTGCGTGAATCGACATGCTTGAGGGAAAAGTTACACTATGTGATGACAACTTAGGAAAAAAAGAAACATGATACTGTACCGACTGGTCTCCTGTACTTGTGACCGCAGCCTGTTAAGCATATTCAGAAAGATACAGTAAATCTGTAAATCTCAGGAAGACCATGGATTACCTAATACTTTAAATTGCATCTTGGAATAAAGCCAATTATGCATTTGTTCTTGGAGTAGTAAATGCTGAAACATGCCAATTATCATAATTACAGCTGAAACCCATGCTTAGCTCTCTATTCATAATGCATCTTCAGTTCTGTTTAGTATTAGCCATTCCAACATTCAGAACACAGAAACCATATGTATTCTGAGGCTTTCTTTTAGAGTATAGATCCAGGGAAAATGGTTCAGAGACCTGGATCTCACGGGAGAGTGAACTCTTGCTGTTTCACTAATTTCCACTAATACAAATTGCATTGTGCAAACTGCAAAGCTGCCTTTTTTTATTATTAGAGAGGAGCCACTGGCCATTTAAATCAGCCCTATTTTGTATTAATGAAAAAAGAGAGTGAATGTGGGGGAAAGAGAGAGAAACAGTCCAGGCTCACCTCGGCGTGATGGTCCTGGTTCTGATGTAGAACCTCAATGACTAACTCTGCCAGGCGGATGACATGCTCCAGTTTTTTAGCAGGCGTAGCTAGATTAGCTACATTCTCTGGAGCAGGATGGTGGGAAGAAGAGGGATGGTTAATATTACAGTGGTTGATTAATATATTTATTCTATGAATCTCTGATGTCATGAGCACTACAATGCAGTCTGAAGAAGCTAAGGTCATAAATACCTAACTGAGCATGCAGAAATGACAACACTGTTGATGACACTCATAACACTTCAAGAAAAGATACCTAACTGATGTCAGAGAAAATAATGGACTTTTTTCTGGTAATCTCTGAGGCAAAAAATAATAATAATTGTTTGGCAAGCTTGCAACTAAATTGGGGTTCAAAAGTCTGAGACCACAAGTGGTTTTGCTTTTTCATAATTGATACAGTATATATTTTTTGATTACAAACTATATTATCAGTATAATAGTTAAGGTAAATAAAAAATGTACACATTTTCATAGTATTTTGGTTTCTCTTTTTTCCCAGCAGCTTGAGCTTGTAAAAAAAAAAAAACCTCGTAATCATGTTCTCCAGCATGATATGAGAATGTTTCAAAAAGTACCTTGTGCATCAAGTAGAAGAAATGCAGAATCTTTACAATGTCATATTTGCATCATAACTTTTCCTAAGGCCTAGATGTTTAATGTGGACACAGACGTTTGGACCCCACTGTAAAGACCTTTATACTAATACTACATTTTTATGTATCTAGGTAAATTACTAATAATTTCTAGAACTTCTCAATGCTGTCTAGAATTTAAGGTCAACACATGAGAGAAAAAGCAGACCAGATTGTCAGACATATGCAACACTTTGATGAAATGAGGACATCCAGACACACAATAGTGTTTCTGGTTTAACACATAGTCAACTTTTGTCTGAACAAGATGAAATGAGTAAGACAGAAAAAAAAACAGCTAAAGAAATAAAATAAAATACCAACCAACTCAGCAATGCTGAGGTCTCCACTAAAGGAGAAAAGAAAATCTTTAATTTATTGACTGAAATGCTACTTCAGTCATGAAGGACATTACTTATTTATCATTTAGTCTGACTCTTTAATCTTGGTGTATAGAGTGTGTAATGTTCACTTTTATGCCATTGGTTTATCGGTCTGTTAAATTCATGGGTTATTAATGGGGTTGTGGGGCACTGTAAGGAAATTTGCTACACTGTGAACCATTAATATCTGATAGAAACTCATTCTAACTCTTCCTAAGGCCATGATGTCATCAACACAACATGATAAAGTAATGACAATGGATTTAATGATAATCTAAGATTATCATTATCCAGATTTCATACTTTATCTATTTTCAATGTGTCTAAAATGTTCTGGTCATGTCAAGTTTCAAAGACCAGGACTGGGAATTAAAGAAGCAAAACATCTCTTAAACTAATGAAGATTTAGAGAAGTGGTTCTCAACTGGTCGGTTGTGACACAAAAAGAGTTTTTACAGGTTTGCAGCAAAACCAGTTGAGAACTACTTGATTAGAAAATCAGTGGATGTCAGGATTCAGATATTCTTCAGTTACAATCTTATTCCCAGTACTTCAGTGAGAAACATTTGCGATCATTCTACCCTCACATTTTAACACATTGAAAAGACTGCCACTGAAATATTTGTGAAAGATAGTATTACTTATTGTAAGTCTGCATAATGTAGTGCCATTAGGCAGACTGTTTAGTGCTAAGATGTTCTGTGTCTATTTCTAAAGTCATAATATAACACAAAATAAGTTTTTACCCAAATTTTGTGTATATTTTTTTTATATATAGAAGAATACTATCTTCACAAAAAAAGTATTGCACAAGGGAGATCCTTGTGTCGTGGTGTGTACAGGACTTTCAGACTAAAGAAATTTTCACTATAATTGTGTCATGTGCATGTGCCAGGATGTGTTGAAGGGGACAGGGGATGACGTCAAACATAGCTTCACCTGGATCCTTCTGATCCTTTAGAGTTTTCTCAACTGAGAGAGAGAGAGAAAGAAAAAGAGAGTCAGAGCAACATAAGGAGAGCGAGAAATAAGGGAGAAAGAGAAGGGAGTATTCGGGGAGGAAAAGGAATTATTCCTCAAGGTGGCACGGTTTAGCCCAAAGTTGGTGCAGCATCCCAGGTAATTTCACTCTTGGTTGCTCTCCAGAGAATTATTGTGTATTTGATATAGAATAATAATAATAATAATAAAAACAATGGCAAACAAACACACATGTAGATATTTACCTGGAACGACAAGAACAAAAACACACAGCAAAGTAGCAACTGAACGACATACTGAACAAAGAGACAATAGCCATTGTTCGGTCGCATGACAAATCAAATACAGTTGTAGTAATCACGAGCAAGACAGACTTGTGATGTTGGAACATGTAAGTCACAGCTCGTACACGTGTGCTAACTCCTGCTCTCCTGGAAGCTCAGTCACCTGTTGATGTGTCTGGAACCCCCCAGTGAAACCACCTACCACACCACAGTAACAATATACACTCAGACAAAGTAAAATAGCGAGCAAAGTAAAAATGCATTCAAGTCACAAACATGAGCTTCAACCAAAAACGAACAAGAGGAAGCTGAACGGATGCATCAGTCATGTCGTATTACAAACAGATGGAAATCTCTGCCAAAGGAATTGGAATCGGAACGTTACGTATCATTCTCTACTCAGTGTCTGTCGTCTGTGTGAAAATGGCAAAACAGAAAAGTTCCGAAAAGGATGTGACATGGAGGATTGAGTTGATGAATGAGAGTTAAAGAATGATGGGGTGAGGAGTTGTTACTCACGGATGGTTAAATCCATCACTTGTGTAGCCAAGGAGTAGACAGGATGATCATACATTTCCCTCTTTTTTCCTAAAGAAAAAGAGGATTCCGGCATGCAAGAGTTTGGGGTCAGAGGAAAGGGGGTCAAGGGTTGAATATGGTGAAGGGATGTCTTGAGGTTCTCATCAAGAAATCAGTTTTTGGAAAAGTTTGGATAATACAACATGATATGATGGTTAAAACCCTTAAACCACAATCACCCTTAAATTCTCACTGAGAGACAGTAAAAATGAGGAACAAAGTGGAAGTGGAAAACTTTTAAAGGTGCACTACTGTTCAAACGTTTGGGGGCAGTACGTTTTTTTTTGTTTTGTTTGTTTGTTTTTCAAGAAATTCATGCTTTTATTTAGCAAGGATGCATTAAATTGATCAAAAGTGTCAGGTGTTTTCTTTTTTCAAATAAAATGTTCTTTCGAGCCTCTACAAAATATTGTTTTTTAACAATAATATCCAAATCAGCTTATTAAAATGATTTATGAAGGATCATGTGACACAGAAGTCTGACATAATGGCTGCTGAACATTCAGCTTTACCATTATAGAAACAAATTACTAAATAAATGTAATTTTATTATTACTGAAGAAATAAATGTTAAAATATATTAAAAGTGTTATTTTAAATTGTAACAACATTTCACAATATTACTGTTTTTACTGCATTTTAATCAAATAAATGCAGTCTTGATAAGAGAATTAAAAAAGTTAAATCATACTGACCCCAGAGTTCTGAACAGTAGTATATTGTTCACCCAAAAATGAAAATTCTGTTATTTGAAACACATACAGTAATTTTCTTTCTTCAATGGATTTTATTGACATTAAATTGACTGATTTGTATGCTACTTTTACTGTGTTTTTGTATTTTTCAAACCTTTTCAGAGCAACCAGACAATTTTGTTGTATGGAAAAGAGCTGCTTAGACAGTCAGGAAAATATCTTCTTTCTGTTACACTAAAGAAAAGAAAACAATATGCATTTCAAAAAACAAATCTGAGTAACTGATGACAGTATCATATTTGGGTGAGCTGTTGTTTTAATGATATTGCACCAATTTCATGAGGGCCCTGATACCGTGTTCTAAAAGACTGTCAGCCATTTGTGGTTTGTCACTCTGTTCGAAATGTAACAAAATACAGGGTATAGTAGAAGTAGAGGGTATTAATTCAGAGAGAGGATTTCAAACATCTAAATCACAAACATCCTCCTCAAAACCAGCCCACAATGCCTTCTACTCCTCTTCAAACAGACACCTCTCCTTACTGCCCATCTTTTGCTTCTTAGTAAGCCTCTTTCACGCTTGTTGCCCAACCTGGCATTGTTTCATGGATGCTTCCCTCTTCATCTCACTCCTCTTTCCCTCAACCTGTTTTCCTCTAATGGGCTCTTCCTCCCTTCTACCGCTCCTTCCCACATACTTCATTTATTTCACTGCAAGATCCATCCCCAATCCTGCATCCCTCTCTGACTAATTCTCCTTGTTCCTTTTCCTCCTCCGTAACCATTTCTCTACCCTGATGTCATTTATCATCCTGATCTGAGCCATAATAATAGAAAAGAGAATGTGTGGAGAGCATCTGAAAAATGTCCAATATTCTTTGTTATCGCAGCAGATAGGAAATGGTAAGAAGCTCTTCTTTGTGTGGATTTGAATGCATTTTTTACACACAAGTCCACAAAAGGAGAATGGACAAGAATACATTTAAACATTTCTTGAAAAGAAAGAAACAAAAGCAGTATTTGCCTTAGAATAAACAAGTATATTATTCCAAACAAGACAGATGCTGTGCAATTCAAGAATGTAGTCCGGTGGTAAAAATAAAATAAAATAAAATAAAATAAAATAAAATAAAATAAAATAAAATAAAATAAAATAAAATAAAATAAAATAAAAAAGAATAAAATAATTAAAATTAAATAACAAAAAGCCCATGTATATATTTACTTGCAAATAACCAAAATACATCTTCAGTTTAAACAAAAGCTTTAGTTACCCAAACCTAAATTTCTTTTCCTCTCACAAACTGAAAGCAGAAGAACAGATTATTTACTCAAAGCACATTATTCAAATATAGACCACAGGTTATGCATTAAATTGATTCAAATGGACGGAAGCAGCATAAAAAAAAAGTTAAATAAGTACAAAAGTTCCCTTCTGGTTCAAATCATAGCATGGATAAGTGCTTTAAAATCATAATGCTGTGAAAGAAGAGGGCAATGCAAGTCACCTTCCACTCTGGCGTAGTCAGTGATGCGCTGGTAGTTAATTTGAGCTGCTTGCTCTAAGCATTTACGAATGACTGCCTTGACGTCCTCTTGCGGGACTGGGGTCACAATGTCCTTCATAAGCACCTGTGAAACAGTACAAATCCAAATTCTAGTGATATAAATTTTGTTGTCCTGGTATGAATGAGTCATAGTTTTTTTTTTTACTTTTTTTTCTTTTATGTGCAATGAAGCATGGCAGAACAAGTAAACAGAGACAGGTGGTACTGAACAAAATACCATCAATTGCTTCTCTTTTCCTTCTATTGCTGCTACTCTGAATCTATATAAGCAATGTTGTCATTACCCTCTCCAGCAAAGACAGAGTGGCTTTCAATGCTCCCTCAGGGCGACCAAATGGAAAGCAATACCTACAACAACAATAATTACATAGTGATTGTAGAAAATCCTATACAATTATGTTTTTGCATGTAATGTTCAGAAAACAACTGAAAGTAATACATCAGTGCATCAGCGGTTCTCAACTGGTGGGTCGAAAAAATGGGTTATGGACAGCAAGGGAAAAAAACACAATGCTAAATGTGAATAATAAAATGTTGCTAAAACACAACCCCTTTTAAGAAAAGAGAAAATGCTTCTCATATCTTTTATGGCTGACATCAGTAAATTCCAAATCTTTTTTCTCCACAAACAAAACCGTACAAGGTAAAAGACACACTGAGCAAAATGAAAACACATCCAAGTGTCTTGTTTGATTTGCACAGGCTATAATTTGAGCTCTGTTGGTGAAATCACATTGATATGTTTATGCACATATTGGCTGTGCACTCCTCATATTCAGCCTAATATAATATTTGGCTCAGCATTTGTTCCATGCATTAAGCTGATAAATCACCTCTGCTGTTTTTTATGCATTTACAAAACCACCAGTTTCTCTACTCGGCCTAATAATTTGCACATAGTTGGGCCTATGCAGTCCATGGTGATATATATTTTTACTGTATGATTTTAAAGGACATTTTTGTCTAGTTCTGTAGACAAAATTTTTTAATGAGGTGTTGGATTGCCACTCATTGTCCAACATAAAATCAAAAGAACTGCTGATGTATATCGTCTTTCTGCTTGTGAAATGTTCAATCAAAGTCTTACGTCTACATACTCACCTAAAGTTTGTGATCTGATTCTCCAGAAGGACACGTAATCGCTCTTTGATTTCCTCAAAGCGTTCTTTTTCCTCCACCGTTACTGTTCCAAGACCATCAGGCCTGTTTTACAAGCAAAACATGCCATTATTTGCAAATTGATTAGGAAGAAAGATTAATGTTGAGTCAAGAGGAAAGTGATACAAATCAAAAGAAACTCTTGAACTGGTGTATTTATTATTACAACAACTAATTATGATACTACATAATTGCTTTTTAAAGTCCTGTATATTTTCAGTGAAAGCCAATCAAACCACATTAACATTTCAGTATGCAGTATATCACACTTGTAACAATATAATACAGGCCTGGCACACTGAGTGCAGAAAGAACATCTAACCAGAAGCAATGTCTGGCTTTCTTAAATCTAATACACTGGCTATAAATGTATTTGTACCCAGCAGATGGGACCCTGACGTGATACTCTTGGGGCGCATTGTTTCCAACTCATTTTTTTTTTATTTACAGCTATCGATGTTACAATACTCCACTTGGGCATCATATTGCATTAAAATATATTTAATACACACTCAGCTGCAGCACAATAATAAATATACTTTCAACAAGTCAGTAGGAAGAGAAACTTAAAGTAAACATGCTGTACAAGTGCATACAGGCTTGAATTCAATGAATTTAAAAATTATCCTACATATTTTCTTACAGGATCTTGGTCTTATTGTGAGATGAAATATATAATGCAATACCATGCTGACTTTAAAGGACTAGTTCACCCAAAAACAAGATTTATAGTTCTTTATTTTGTCGGTGTTTATACACCATTCCTCTAACGAGCCTAATGCATTTTCAATTATGGGACGCACTTTCATACAAATAATCCTTATCTGTCAGTTTGACTGACTGAATATTTTTTTCTTCATGTTCTTTTTTTATACATGAGGAGAATAATGCAATGCTTGGTATTTTAATGTGACATGGTATAACAAGAATACTATCTATATGGCAAGAGCTCTTTTCAGTCCACGGCATTCTTTTCTTCCTGACTATTTTAATTTTTCCTTTCTATTCTGCTGTAACAGAATGAAAGAAGACAACATATACTGTGCATTTGTGTTCAGCTCTCCCAATTTAATTTACGATACATCGCATGAATAATTCAATGGATTTCACTTAGAATCTCTTGTTTTTCTCCCCAAATCCTCATGTCTATTTCCACACACACATATATATATATATATATATTCACAAAGATGCTTTAAAATGTAATTGTCTTTCCTTTTCATTTTCATTTCCTTTTAATTCATATTAGCTGTTTTAAGTTGAAAGCTTTTAAAGCAGGCAAATACAATATTTGTTATCTGTCAAAATGACAGAAATCACTTTGAAATATTATCAGTTATATGTTCCAGTTAATGAACATTTTTGATTAATGCAATGAATCTGTCTGTAATATTGCTGTGGAAATAATCAAGCTTTTGGGGTTATTCATGGTCTGTTGAAAGTAATTTATTAATGCTTTTACACTTTTAAATTCACATTTTATGTTTATTGGTTGAAGGGTGAGTAGAATAATGTAACTTCATTGTCCCAAATTTTTTTTGTCATTTATTAATACAAATTATTTTTTTTATTCTTTTTTTGTCTGTGTGAGATACATTTGCTGCTACAGTGAAGAATATGACACTGTTGATATGAATATATCCTTGACAAGTCCTCTTACCTTGTGCTTTCAGGGGCCAGCTGTGTTTTACATTTCCTCTTTTTTTTAGACTCCTTTTTCCCTCCTGACTTTGAGCCAGCCCCCTGTAACTCAGACCCCCTCTGACTATCAGGAACATGTAATGAATGAGCAACACAATGAGATTTCAAAGTAAAATAACAAAAAAAAAAAGAGAATGGAAAGTGTAGTGGCTGAAAGAATACTGCTGAGGCTTGGAAAGTGGAAAAGAAATGAAAAAATGATTGAGAACAAAAGACACAACAAATCAAACTAAATTTGGCAAAATTATAAAGAACATTCACAGGGAAAAATATAATAAACACTAAAGCAAAAGTGCAAAAATATGCTGATGACTTGCAAAGAGCCCTTGGTTCTCCACCCTCGTTCCTGCTTCCATGATCCATATTTCTCCCAACATCTAACATCCAAGTAATGCTGTGCATCCGTATGCAGGCCTGTACCTGTTGCCGTGAACATGGGAGGCACAAAACGCAAAGCTGTAGTGCAGCAGCGTCGGATCAATCATATGCCCGGCATCTGCCCTCTCCAGAAGGTCGCCAAGATAACACAGATGTCTGTGGCATCCTCTCACCCCGTTCCGAGCGCAATATTCATCCAGAACAAACACCTGACCCGGGCTAAACCATCCCTACAATTCCAATAAATGGGTAGACAGTTTGGAAATGCTTCATATAGTTGCTTTGCATTGAAGTCAGTGGAAAAAAACACTTACCAGACAAGCAAAGTTGTCATTTAGCCTGTGGTCCAACGTGAGCCTCTGCACCATCTCGAACAACGAGGCATGATCAAAGCTACATGGGTTCGCTGAGATAAACTCATCCATGCCGTGCTTCTGTGCCCTGTCAGCATCTATTCCAGCCATTCATGGGAGAGGAAGGGAGAGGGGGTGGGTTCAAGGAAGAGGAAATTAACAAACAGCAAGGAAAATGATTTGTTCTCCTCCCACCACAAAACTAAACACCTAGAATGAGTACTCTATGGCAAATCAAGGACATTGAGCTTTCACATTGTCAACTTGCAGCAAAAGTCAAGCAGAGTTCAATCGGACCTAGCAAATGTGCAACTGAGTGATAATCCTCAGCTCACATTCAGTCTGGACGTGCATGCATGAGCTGATCTGGGCGTGGTCTCTTCCTGTTCTCTCAATCAAAAGCTTTTCAATGTAAAAGCCACCGATGGCGTTGAGGAAGTGGTGCAATTCCAAATGATGAATTTTCATGTATTTCTTTCTCATGGATACAATAGATTCTGCCATTCGCAATTTTGAAAAACACTCATTTCGAGAGAGAAGATGAATTGTGTGCTCGTAAATATACTAATGGCAAAAAAAGAAATCAGGGGCATATGATATAATTAACAAACATGTAATTTTCTACTGTAATTTAATAGCGCATCTGCAACGACTAAGTCTCTAAGTATACTCAAAAGTTATCTTTAAGATGATACTGAAAGACCCATGAAATTGCTTGGCAAGCACAGTTTTCTTTTTCATTCTGAAGATTTGATTAGACAGAAATATGTGTATTACAGCAAATTTTTGGTCCGTTTTCTGTTAAAAGGAAAAAAATGAAAAACAATTGATTTTTTTTTTTACTAGCATATAAACTACCATTTAAAAGTTTGGGATAAGTTCACATTTTTTGGAAGAAGTTTCTTAAACTACATTTATTTGATCAAAACTGCTATAAAAACAGCAATATTGAGAAAATTATAACCATTTAAAATAACCATTTTCAATTTTAATATATTTTAAATGTAATTTATTCCTGTCAAAGGCAAAGCTGAATTTTCAGCATCATTACTCCAGTCTTCAATGTCACATTCTGATATTCTGATTTGCTGCTCATGAAACAGTTGTGTTGCTTAATATTTTTTAAGAAACTGTGATAAATTTTTTTCAGGGTTTCTTTGATTAATAGAACGTTAAAAACCACAGAATTTATTTAAAATAGGAATCTTCTGTAATGTTCAAATGCCGTTACTATCACTTCGGATCAATTTAATGCATCAAAAGTATAAAAAAAACTACTGATGATGAAAATTTTTTGAAGTGTTGTGTATTTTAATATAGATGTGTTTTAAGAGACAAAACAATTTCATGGGCTTTTTAATATGCTCAATATTATATGCTAAATGGAATCAAAATCAATTAAATAGTCTATGCAATTTTCTAAAATCCTATGCACATATATTTGTTGGAGAATGTAGTACAAGAAAAGTTATTCCTAAAAAACTGGCCCCTTGATGAATTACTTTATTAGCATACAGAATGATAGAATCTAAATCTGTGCAGTGATGAGCGTGCTCTAATGAGAGAAAATGTGAAGAAAGAATGTGCTTCGTGTTACACCAATGATTAGGGCATGTGTCTAGATAAAGACAATGATCTCACACCTTTTTTGTGAAGACATGTGGCTAAAAATAAAGTGCTTAATCTAGTAGAGGACAAATAAATACTATCCGGATCTGCTTAATTAGAGGAACTAAAGCATTGCTACAATTATAAAGACATAGACTAAACTAAAAGAGAAGACAAAAAAAGAAAGAATAGAGGCACAGGAAAATACACGGGATTGTAGGAATGAAGAACTCACTGAGGAAATGAGCTAGATAGAGGATAGACAACGGACAAACTGAATGGGTTGAGAAAAGATAAATATGGCAAAGAAGCCCTCTAACTAAGCAACTTAGGATGATAAAGAAATGAGAAAAAGGAAGTATAAAAATGTATAACAGACTATATGAGTTATGGAACTGCAGGGAAGAAATAAGAAAAGACGTGCTAATTACAGGGTAAACCTATGGGATTTAAGGATTTATTTTCCTTATTCATTTGAATTTTTACATTTCATAATTATACATTAATTTAATTAATGTACTTCTACATTCTACGCAGTTCTGAATCGGCTTATGCACAAACCGTTGCGCTGCATTCAAATAAGGCTAGGACTTATGGGGATGCTAATAAGCTAGGAACCATTATTAATATTATTTTACTACTATAAAAACATTATATTATAAATATATATGATATTTCATTGAAAATGGGTGTCTTTTACATGCAGTAACACAGTGAGACAATCCACTGTGCTTTACATTGTCATGCAAGAAAAGGAAAGAGGAAGAAAAAAATTGCAGTAATATTATCCGCTTGCCTATCCATTAGCATTCCATATTTTTCTCTTAGCGTTTGCAAGTTGACAATACTGGAGAAATTTTCAGTTTGTTCATAAGGGTTGCTGAGCACACTGACAAGCAAGCCACTTCAGTGGCGTGCCAACAGGCTAGCATTACGGTTCTAGTGCAGGTACACGGCTTTAGCAGGAAGCCAACAGAGTCTACAAAGTAATTAATTCATTCTCTGTAAAGAATGGAGGATAATCAAAAAAAGGAAGAAAATGAACTTGTCTTTCCATCAGCATCTGAATGGATAACATGACATCAAAATGCTCACCTACTCAAGCAGTATAAGGGCAAACACACATGTGCAAATAATGAACTATATCTTTGCTAAGTTCTACATTGGGTTTAGGGACCACTTCAAAGAGGCCCATTTCCACCGGACGAAATATAATTAGGAGTATTTCTTGGTGAGGAGGGATGGCAGTGCCTGCTCCTTCACATTGGCATTCAGAATACTCCACTTACATATTTGCCAACTCTTGTGAAGCTCAAGTTCAAAAATAAAGAAATTAGTTGAAAGGCAAGTGAACCCTCAGGAGTAAAGTCCAAGCAGTCAAAAATGTACAATACTTCACTGTTACCGTAGAGAGAACTGATTGTCAAACTGCTAAATTTGGATTAGTTACTAATCCTGAATGCAAAGACTGTCAATTAGGTTGCAAAATAACTCTAAAATTCTCAGAATTGGCTCAAAAGATTAGCAATCGCATTTTTGGATTATTTTTCAAACTAAATGCCACCAAATAATCGATAAACAATAGAACAAGACAAACCCTCTTCCACTTTACTCTGAGGGGTCTTGTGATGCCAATGATGTTTATGTAGAGAAGGCAATTATGCAAATAAATCATAAACCATATTAACTTAGCTAAATGATAAGTACAAACGCACTAATTTACATGCAACCTAAACTGGCAAGAATAATGAAAGTTTGCAGTTTTAACCATCATCAAAAAAGTTCAACGGAAAAGTAAAATAATCTACTTTGGTCTAAGGCATGAGGAGTGAGATTTGAAAGGAGGAGAAAAAGAACGAGAGAAAAAGAATAAAGAGAGCACGTTGCATTGGTCAGATAATGGTTTTAGGATTATCTGACTGGTGCTAGCTAACAGGTTAGCACTTACCCTTGAGTCCAGCTAGAAGACAGCAGGGTAAGAAGGGACAAACCAGAATAACATAAAGACTAGCAACAAGGCTGAAGGAAAAAGCAGACACGAAAACCCTGACTCCACTACAGCTGCAGGACTAAAAAAGGGTACAAGCAAAGCATGAACGAAAGAAAAAAAAGACAACGTAAAATACAACGACCTGTATTCAATATGATAGTGCAGTTTGAACTGGTGGGTGGTCAGATCGAGTAGTGACAGAAAAAAAGAAAGAAAGAAAGAAAGAAAGAAAGAAAGAAAGAAAGAAAGAAAGACTATATTTTGGTATATCAAGTTGTGCTCTGCTGCAGCAGATTTTGACAGGATTCTCACAGGTGCACTGGATTGCCAAACACTGATACAATCTAAATCACTGGAACATTTACTAACACTGTACTGGCAAATACACTTACCTTCAGACATATATTTGAATGCTGGTCAAATGTGTATTTGATGCCAGTATCAGCTTCTAAATTGATTCTATGAAGGTACTGCATTCAATAAACAAGAGAATAAATCCAGTAACTATTTAAAGTTCAAATTGTAAGCCATAAAAATAATTTAGGCTGTCAGCCTACCTCAGAATATCACAGCTTTCAAAGTACAAAAACATTGGTAACACTTTGCAATAAAGTTCTATATGTTTAACACGAAATAGCATTTTCAGTTTATTTATCTATAGGTTAATGTCTACATATACAAATACATTTTAACAGTTGTATAAATTAACATTATTAATGTATTAAGATTTAATTATTTATATATAGACATGTATTTATATATTAACAATAACCAAAAGTTTCCAAAGTGAACCATATAGTAAAGTGTTACCAAAACAAAAATCCTCCGGGATTGCACTACCCTTTAAATGTTAACTTAATCATTGTATGTTATTATCATACTTAGTAATCAATCAGAGTAAATAATGCATATTTAATATATAAAATCAAATGCTTTTATCAGAACCTTCATAGTATTCTAGAATCTGTAAAAACCTTCTGCAGCAAAGAGATGATTGCTCGTGGGTGTGTGTATTGCATGTTTTAAATTCCACTACTCTGTGCCATTCAAGACCACCTGGGGTGTGTTAAGGGAGGGTGAAACATTTACACAGTGTAATAATGTTTCAGAAGGGAGGGGGTCTGTCTTATAGTGAGAAAATTGAATGGCATCTGAACTTGTGAGGGAATCATCTGACCACAAGAAACATTCACAAACAGGACAAATAAATCAATGGAAAAACAACACAGAACCTCTACCTTTAGATTTTGTAAATGTGGTTAAAACTTGAGCTAAATTTAATTGAGAACTTATTTGAACAGTGTATCAATTCCCTTAAGACACATTTTGTGATATAAGACATTGCTATGGACAGATGCTGAAGTATGCACACCAAAAGACAAGGTTCTGAATAGCAGGATCTATTATTATTTTGATGCTTCAAAGTGATTTGATATAAGTGTGAAGTACTATTTTTTTTAACTTTAACAGGTGTTGAAATTGTTGGTGAGAACGTTAAGCAGAATCTTATTTTAATAAAAGCTGTTAATAAAAGTTTTAAAGGGACAGTTCTCTCAAAAATGAAAATTCTGTCATTCCAAACCCCCAGAACTTACTTCTTCTGTGGAACACAAAATGACACAAACCGAAATTGCATGCAAATCAACAATGGACAGGGTTCAAGCTTCCATAAAATCATTAATTAAGACTTCTGGAGACATATAAATGCAAAATGTATGTGTTCTACAGAAGAAAGCAAGTCGTATGGTTTTGAAACAACATGAGGGTGAGTATTATATATCATAATGTAAATTTTTGGGTTAACAATACCTTTATAGATAGAAACTGGTTTTGGTTGACCACTTTAAATTATTTAAGCTATTTTACATAAGCTGAAAAGCCTTACACATGGATACTAAAGCTAATCAGGAGTGCATAAGGGCAGTAACAAAGACATGGACATTAAAATAAACACATTTTCCCACTCTACACACTCGAGCTTACCTTTTCCTGCTACCTGTGCAGTATTCTGAGAGTGCAAGGTAACATTACTATGACATACTGAGTTACTAATTCAACCTGAAATAATTTATTCATTATTAGTCTGTGCTATCTACTGTACTTTGGAACGAAATGATGTGTTGTCACTTTATTTGAGTGGCTGTGGGGCATATATTATATTAACAACCCTTGCTATGCATTTAATTTACTCGCCTTTTCAGCTTTAGTCAATTTTTGTCCTGACTGACATTGTGTTGAAATGCTTTACTGGTATGTTTACTTACAGAACTGAGAGATGGGAGCATCCATCTGTGCTGCAGCTCCGCCCTTAGAATTCAGTTTCTGGACCTGGGTGGGCGGGACGGGTTTGTGTGATTGGCCAGTAGCTCGATACATGGCCTGCACCCATAGGATGCGGTCCTGCTCATCATCACTGGCAAAGATCACAGTGTCACCCTCCTTCACTGCATTGAAGAAAGCCCGGCCTCCATCCAGACCTGTACACACGGAAATAAAAGAAGTCAAATTCAAGTAAATTCAGGTTGGTGGATAAACCTAAAATGCATTTTTGCTGCATTACAAACAAAAAAAACAAACATGTAGTTTATTACATTAACTATGGACATGTTCCACTGACGTCTGACAACCATAAAGTTAGAAAGTCTGGTACATAAGAGTAATCTGTGTCTGTGGGAGTATTACCTGGCTGTGGGTCAGTGTAGTCCACAGTATAGCCATCTAACTGCAGCAGCTCCTGTGGTTCTGACTTCTTCTCTCGATAGCTGCAAACGGCAAAGGTATACTGACTCACCTGTAGGAGAAAGAGAAACAAATAGTATTAAAATGCTTAATATGCCATATGCAGCCCATTAGATTCTCTGGGTTAAATCTGTGTCATAAGCGCTACTTAAAATTGTACATGGCTCATCAGGCCCTGAAACCAAACTTTGTTACATTCATCATATTTTTCACTCACTCACTCAGTTTAAATATATAAAACGATATACCTGGACCAAGACAAAGAAGCGCTTCTTCCAGCGTTTCCAAACATTTTTGCCAACAGCCCATAAATACCTAAAGGAATAATCACAGTATTTTACTTTTTTAATTTTTTTACTTTATATTTTTATTGGGCGAGTTCGATTTTTATTTTTTAAAAGTTAAGGTATTTGTGTTTATTTACATTTTTATTCAGAAAGTAAATGATGTTCTTTTGAACTTTCTATTATTAAAAGAATCATGAAGGATGTTTTTTTAGTAAAAAGTGGGATTTTTGATTGTGTTCTGAAGGATCATGTTATACTGGAATATGTAAATTTTTTAAAATACATTAAAATAGAAAAGATCTTTTAAATTGTAGTTACATATCACAGTATTTATTTTACAATATTTCACAATATTTTATCGCTTTTACTGTATTTTTATCAAATAAATGAAATCTAACTGACCCCAAATGGTAGAGAGGAATAAAGTACATAGTGTTTCATTATATCATAAAATAAAAGATGTTATGTTTGGATGATACTGTTTTGAAATGCAATCTCCAAATAAACTGAAGATTTTTATAGATGAGTATCCCTGTCCCCACAAAATCCCTTACCCACAAGCTTTCATGTTCTGAGGTTTGTCCATGCGCACGGCAAGTTTGATCTTCAGATCTTGATCAGGGCAGGCCTTGGTCACAGTCATCTTGTGGAGCTCTGCCTGCTTTGGGCTGTTTGGAGTTGGGCGAAGAACCACCTAATCATTCAACAAGAGAGAATCATGATTATAAGTCTATCTGATCACAATTCCTAACACCAGACTGAGAAACAAAGCTATCACCATTAATAAGAACATCACATCCAAAATTAAACTTCTGTTATTATTTACACTCTCAAATGATGTTCCAAACCCGTATGACCTTCTTTCAGGACACAGCTTCCATTTTTGGTGAGCTAACCCTTTAACATGTAATCCTATAGCTAGTGTCTGCCCTAGAAACTCTAAGACATTTTCACACATGAAGCATTCAGTAAACGGATAAACAGGTTGTGTGGGTGTGGGAAAATATCCCTGAGTCTGGGTGTGAGCTGATAATGACATATTACTTTGCCAGTCAGCGTTTTCAGAGAAATTCTCCACATTCAATTAATTTTGGCTCATGTGGCTGTGTACTGAGAGTTAGACAGTTCAGCTCTTCTCTTGGCACCTTATCAGAGAAGAGCCAGTTTCTCTCGTATTCTCTCCTGTGCTTTTTATTCTCTCTTTTCTCTCTCTGTTAAGTTGGCGTAATCTATTTCTTAGCTAGAGTTAAATGCTTAGAGATGCCTGTCTACTTTAGGCTTGATGGAGACACATTTTTTAAACCCTGTACCGATCTAGAATCCATCAAGGTCAAAAAGCATGTTAACAATGCTATAATTAGAGGACTTCAGAGTCCTTGAATGTACAATGTTTTTTAGATTCCAATTCATGAATTCTAATTAAGGTTGCAAACAAGAATGGAGAATTGCAATTTGAATTTGGATAAAAATGTACATTTAAAAAGAAATGGCATTTCTTTAGGTTTAAATAATAACATGCACACACACTACTGTTCAAAAGTTTATGGTTGGAAAGATCTTTAAAATGTTTTTGAAATAAGTCTCTAATGATCACCAGGGCTGCATTTATTTTATCAAAGATGATTTTTCAGTAGCTATTACCCCAGTCTTCGGTGTCACATGATTCATTAGAAACCATTCTAATATGCTGCTGAAACATTCTTATAATCATGAATTTAATATTAATGCTACTTAACATTTTGGTGGAAACCATGATGCAAGATTCTATTAAGAATAGAATATTTAAAAGAACATCCTTAATTAGAAACAGAAAGACATGTATTTACTGTCACACTTGATCAATTTAACACATACTTGCTGAATATCAGTATTTTTTTCCAACCTTTGAACTGTATTGTATGTCTCTTTTTTATTTTGTATTATTAATTCTATGAATCATGGTTGAAGAGCATTTCCCACACTATAACTGAGTACACTATACTTTACTCAATACATTAGATAACAATTAGATTAAAATTTTACATTGCTTATTTTGATTACAATTATCTGAACATATAGGCATTTGTGATGCCTGTGTTTAACAGCACTGTACTTATCATAGCCTAGTTAATAAACAAGCATAATTAGCCACAAAAAAAAAAAAAAATTACAACAAATCAAAATCCAGAGGGGTGTGGTCAATTCAGCTCGTTAAAAGGAAGCCTGTTTTGTTCATTGGGAATATAACCTCTAAATGAAAAACAAATATTCACTGTAGAAACAGAACAGGGATTTGATCTGCTTCTTGTCGTGCTTCTTGTTTCTTTACAGGGATTTTCCAGCCTGGATATTCTTTTTTAGCCATACGCATCAATCAGCAGGAGAATGAGGCAAAAGGAGAATTATAAAGTAAGAAATCACTTCTATAACACCATAAAAACCTCAAATAAAGCTTAAACTCCAAAAAAAAACAAAAAAAAACAGAACGACTGATGTCGCCACAAGAAAGAAAAGAAGAATCAAGAGTTACCCGGCCCAGCTCCTTGTCCTCCAGGGCCAAGACTCCTGTGCTCTCTGTGAAGAGCTTCACTTTGACCGCTGGCAGAGGGTGTGTGGTGGTGAAGTCTCCTTGGGTTCCCCAACTGAGAACACACATACACACAAACTCCATTGATGTCCTTGATTTTAGGCTTCTACAGTATTTATTTTCTACACTCATTTTCATCATTCTCACACACAAACAGTACAACCATTAAGGTGTTACTTCAAGGGGCTCTTGTGCCTGCCGAACAACCCCCTTTAAGATGTATAGGAATGCTAACATATGGCTTTCTCCAGGTATCATAGATCTCTTTGACACTTGGCTGCTCTTTATTACTTCATCACTGCATAACCGCTGCGCACAGGGACAACCCTTGTTTTCATTGTATAACTTTGATCAGTGAGGAAAACAATCTCTGCAGTCCTATTCGGCTACACGGCAGAGCTGATGAAATTGTTCGCTAACAAATCATTTGATAAGGTCGTAAAAAATCTCATACTGAATGTCAAGTGCATGAGAGACAGACCAGTGGGTGAAGTGTATCGTCTGATGTTTTTGTACATAAACGCTTTCAGCAGAGGATATTCTCCGGTGATTACTGGTACTAGATTCTCTGACACAACGGACAAGTCTGACATTTGCTAAATAAATTAATAAATAAATAACAGAAGATTTTGAAAGTGCACATTCACAGTCCACCATTATTTACTCTTTCTGTACCCATGCATTATTACAGTCCAGTGTCATGTAGCAGACCTGCGGAAAAGGGCTTTTGTTTTTTTTGTCTAAAACGCCATAATGATGGAATTTTTTCTTACAAACAAAGAGATTTTCACTTCACAAAACATTAATTGATGGACTGGATTACTTGTGGATTATTGTGATGTTTTTATCAGCTGTTTGGACTCTTATTCTGACGGCACCCATTCACTGCAGAGGATCCACTGGTGGGAAAGTGATGCAATAAAAAAAATTCTCCAAATCTGTTCTGATGAATAAAGAAACTCATCTACATATTGGATAGCCTGAGGGTGAATAGAATTTTTTTTTTTTTTTTGGGTTTTTGGGGGGGAAATGGGGGGGGGGGGGGGGGGGGGGGGCTTTTCCTTTAAGTTACATTAGCAAACATTCTATAGCACAACAATTAACTTGATATTTATTCCATATCTAATTTACTCAGGAAGAATTTGCTTTCTTTACTTTTACTTAATACAATTTTTCCAGATTTCCCCAATTTACAGTCAAATTCATGTAACTCTTTAGCATGCCAATGAAGTAAAAAGAAACCTCAGTATAAACTTTATTTGCTAGTGTAAATTATTATTTTTTTAAGCTTTATTTTTTTTCATCCTAATTTTTCCTGTATAAGCAATGCATCTTTTAATTCCTTACAGAAAATGTATCTGTTACAGTCCCACTATGCTTTCCTCCTCTTTATGCCCACTAATCCATATGTATGCTGTGTAAAGCTTTCATAAAGGGAGAAATATAATAACTGTACAGCTCTGCTATCTTCAACTTGTGTATAGAAGATCAAACTCTAGCGGGTCTCAGCGAGAGTGAGAAAAGACTATAAATCACAGACATGCTTTAAACAATAAGTATTGATATTATAAATAATAAATGCACAAAATCTCATAACAATATGATGCAACAATATAGAAACGTACACCTAGGAAATCACAGATACACTCTCTCCTGCACACTCACACAGGGTGAGGGGTAGAGTTGGCCTAGTAAAACCGAAACACGTGACGTGATCTGCTGCCGTGGAAACAGGCTGCACGTTTCAGAGGCAGCAGTCAAATGAGACAGAACGAAAAAGGGGGAGAGCGAAAAAGAGATGGAATGCAAAAAGAGAAAGCTAGCGCAAGAGGGAAAAAATCTGCTATGTGTGTGGTGGGAAGTGTGATTTATCACTTGGAGAAGTGAAAAATGCAGATTGAGCAATGGGTGAACACAATCCTCAATTTGTTTGATGAACACCAGGGGGCGATAAACATATCATAACAGCTGGGTGGTTGAGAACGAATTGTGTTTATTAGCAAAAACTATTTTATTTGCAACAAAGTGTGATTAATATGTGGTAATTTGCATGTGAAAATATGAGCTTGAGGAAAATTTGCTGGCCAAATGTTTGGCGCTATATTTTTCTAAGGGCCTACAAGGGATATTAAATATTTTATAACACAAAGTGACGAATTCAGGAGGAATGAATTGCACCCTCTGATGATTTTCACATACTGTCTGTGTTGCTATAGCAAAATATGCACTTAAAGAACTATGGAAATTACTTTAGGTAATGACACAAATACATTCAAAAATCTATGCTGATACAATTTTACTGTCTGCAGACAGTAACAGTGCAATTGTGAATGTTGTGAATGTGGTGCAATCAATATATATAATAGATAATTTAACGTATAAAGAAAAGAGACATTACAAAGACTTAATTTAAATGTACTGGAATGCTATTCTGAATTTAACTTCTGGGTGACAGGTGGTTAGTGAATAAGAATCAGGTTGTTGCACTGATAAATTGCAAATAATAGCAAAGTCTTATGTTAATAAATGAAAGATGTTTCATTTCTGGTTTCCATGGATATGGATGGGTTGGCATTCTAACAGTGCTAACGGCGAGTGTCAGAGAGGTTGCTGACACTGCACAAGGCCATGCATGGCTGAACTGTGTGTGTATGTGTGAAGGTGCCTTTGGGACAGTCCAAGATATGTTTATTCTTGAGCAGCTGACGGAATAACTTTTTCTAAGCACATCTGAATGTCAAATTTCCTCTTCTCGTCGATTCTGCTGTCTCTTTCGCTATCTCGTCCTCCTCTTAATCTCTCTGCTTCAGCATGTCTGTTTGATGTGACACATTCTTGTGTGTCCATTAGCGCTGTTATGCTTTGCCAAAATGAGCCAATTCTCTCTGTTTCCAACCGCCAGTGACAGCATGAATACATGAATATAGACTGAATTCTATGACTCATAATCATAAGGCTTTTATAAGAGCTAAGTGCTTTACAGTTGAAAGAAGAAAAGAGAGAGAGCGGGAAGCAAAATTTAAGTCACAAGAAGAGGAAAAGAATGGAACAGAATCATGGATAGAGAATAAAGGGGAGCAGGGGAGCTTTGATATGGGAAAGGAAGTAGAGCTGGGCGATATACTGAATATTCACAATAAATGTACAATTTTGTTGGGGACGTAAAAAGAAACAATATTGTATAAATTGAACTGAATCAACCCTGAACAGACTCGAGTTAAAAAACGACACTACTGTCTTCAGTAGAGCTGCTTATTAATTGAACTTGATCACAATGAATAAACTTTGCACAGATATTAAACTGAACTGAAGCAAGACCGAAACAACCGGAGCTGAATAATGACTCTATCGTCTTGCTACAGCTGCTTTATAGCACAATTTGGATTTGCATAATTGATTCTGTTATTTTCCAGTTTAATATTGCAATGTTTTTTTAAACAAAGTCTCTTGTATAAAGCATTATAAAAATAAAGGTGACTTGACTTGAATGTTTCAATAGCATCTTTCATTTGACCGCAGTAGCAAAAAATGGTTGGTAAGTTTGATTCACTTCAGTTCAGTTGAATCAGTTTTCAAACATCAACTCAAAACTCAGATTCAATTATTCATTTGCATCAGCATTTAAAATGGTATTTTTGCATGGTATTTTGCATGGTATATTTGCATGGTAAAAAAAGTGTTAAAAAGGTATAATTTAAAAAACTGAAATTAATATTAAAATATATGTAGGTATCTTTTAGTGTTTTATACTGTAGGCACTGGTGCAAAATAAATAACTCTTTCTTGTGATCACATAGTGAAAAGCAATGTGGAAAACATGTTCAAGATTTATACTGTCAAAAATACTGAGATTTGATTTATTTATTTATTTATTTTAATAATTTTTTTTTTGCTTTATATTGATTTTTTTTTTTTTTGCTATACTGCCCAGCCCTTGAAGGAAAGCATAAAAAGGAATAAGGTATAAAACAGGGGGAAGAAAAAATCCTCGTAGACTATGCTTCATTGTAGGTTTTCCTCATTTGTGGGGCAAGAAGGTGACCTTGTATATGAAGCAGATTTTACCACCGTCAAAGGCATGCTACATAATGTTTATTTGCGCATTCTCACACATACACACACATGTGAAGGTTGGTGTGTGTCATAATAGAATCTAAATGCTAATTTTAACATGACGTCATTATTCTTCAGGAGTGCTGGAGACTCTCTGTCTCTCTCTCTCTCCTTCGCTTCTCCCCCCTGCTCTGGGATACGCACTCATAATCAGTTTCTCCACAGCTGATTACTTTTCTGAGGGGACATGGAGGCTGTGTCTCATATTTTCTGATTCTTTCTTGCTCTACCATGCTCCTTCTTGCTCTTTAGCTCGTTATAAATTGGCATCTGATCCAATGATGGAACGTAGGGCCCAAAAATAGCACCATGTCATGTGCTCATCCCTTGAGTAACTGCCTCTGGCCAAATAAGAGTTCTAGTTGGAGGACACATTACCTGAAACTGCACTGCCGTTAGAAAAATGTCCCATATTAAGAATGTAATGCATGCTAAGAATGGGAAAGATTGTATATTGTATCATCGTAACATGTCTCATTTTAGGGAAAATCTACCAATCCATAGGAATTCTACAGAACTCATAACTAAAATGTAGCTTATTATTAGCAATAGAATGATTTTATTAATGGATAATATGAATTTTGAGTAAACATTTGATAAAAGAAGTATTTGTATACATTTTGTATTACATTAGACGTCTTCCACATTGCTCTCCAGATGTCAGCATTAGCCACTGAAATACCCATATCTACATAAATTTACACATATTGTAAAGCATTTTAACACATGAATGTAAAACTATAAAAAATATACACTAATGTTCAAAAGTTTGGAATCACTAAGGTTTTTTTTTGTTTGTTTTGTAAGAAATTAAAACTTGTTCAGGAAGGCAGCAATAAATTAATCAAAAGTGACGGTTAAGACATTAATGTTCCAAAATATTTCCATTTTAAATAAATGCTGTTCTTGAGAACTTTCTGGCTGCTGAAAATGTAGCTGTGCCATCACAGGAATAAATTATGTTTTGAAATATATTACAATAGAATTATTTTGTAAATTTAAATGTAATTTAATACTTTTATCAGTATTACTGGTTTTACTATATTTTTGATCATATAAATGCAGCCTTGGTGAGCATAAGGGACAAAAATCTTACCAACCCCAAACCTTTGAATGGTACTGTAGATGTTAATTTTGATAATCAAAATCATTTGAATTTTAAAATTAATTACAAATGAGCCATTAAAAGATATTTACAGTAAAAAAGTAAAAAAAAAAAAAGTAAAAGAAAATAAAGAAAGTGGCCTACGTGGGTTTGGAGGCCTCAGCCTGGTCCGTCTGTAGCTTCTCTCCACCTTCCACCTCCATTGTGCAGTACACAATGCGGTTAGGAGCCAGCGACTTCAACCCCTGAACTTCCATAATCACCACCTATACAAAAGAAACATTTGTTTGTATTTTATATGCAGGTATAGTATGTTTTGTAATGCCCACATAAACATTTCCTTGGATGCTGTTTTAAAAGCTCTTATTTCATTAGCAGCCAATCATGATCCAATCAACTTCTTGACCACATTATCAACTTTTATTAGTATTCAACTTTCTTGTTCTTGACACTCATTGAATAAGCGCTGTTTACGTCTGGAGCGAAAATCAATCCACACACCCAGAGCACCTATAAAATCCAGCAGCTCGTAGCTCCCCAAAACAAAATAGACTCCAAAGACAGAAGCCAGGCTATCAAATCCATAAAACACTGCTCTGTCAGCCTCTGTGACTACTAAAGCCATGCCACATTATAATCAACTGCCCTGAAAATGAGCTAGCTCAAGATAGTATAATTATAGCAAAACCTGAGACTTGAGAGGGGAGATTTCTCAGAGGCATTCAATATTCTCAGGAATCATTTATCAAAAATGCAGTATAACCTTTTTTTTTAATATGCTGCAGCCCTTTCTGTCTGCAGTCTATCTATAATTTATGCGATAGCAAGGGCCGGAAACTCAGTAAAGACTAAAATCTCACAGACGCATGTGTTAAACTAACACTGCAGCTGCTAATGTTGCTAAATTTATCATTACTCCTCATTTAAATTCTCTATCAAAACTAAGGACTGTCTATTAATTCGAAATTATGAGAAGCAAACCCTAAAGACTCCCAAAAGATATTTACAAGTGTGGTAGTAGGCGATATTTGAGATCGTTGCACTTTTTTCAACTTTGTAACATGCTAAAGACTATTTTTTACAAAGTTTTGTTCAAATCAGCACATTTTAACAGTTCAAAGGATGCAAGTACAGCTAAAACCTAAAAATACTTGTCAAAGTCTGTTGTTTTAATGGAACTAGCACCAAAAATGCTTAAAGGAATAGCTCATTCAAAAAATGAAAATTTTATGACCCTCAGACTATCCAGAATGTAGAAAAGTTTGTTTGATCATCAAAACAGAGTTAGAGAAATTTAGCAATACATCACTTACTCCCCAATGGATCCTCTGAAGTGAATGGGTGCCGTCAGAATGAGAGTTCAAACAGCTGATAAAAACACACCACAGTACAAGCTGTGTGTTTGTAAAAAACAAATCCATTAACTGATGGACTGGAGTCGTGATATGTTAATGGATGGAGTTATGATGTATTTTTGATTTTTTTTGGATTTTGTTCTGTTTGTTAGGATTTTGTGCTGAGGATTTAAAAATTTCTCAAAATCTGTTCCGATTAAAAAATAAACCAAACTCAACTACATCTTAAATGGCCTGAAGATGAGTAAATTTTCAGCAAATGTAAATTTTTTGGTGAACTACTCCTCCTACCACTTGTTCCGCATCTGACATTGTCTCTCAAGTTTGGTTATTTGTTTAACGCATAATGGTTAATTGTGTGCAAAACAGACAAGACAGAGATGTCACAAACCTTCACCAAAGAAAGTCAAATGCATGGAAGCCTCGAGCAGGGCCACAACTAAAAATCACTCTCTCTCCCCTGGGCCCGATGAGATGGCATAATATGTGAACCCTGGCCTTGAGCACAAAGCTAAACTACACTGCCTGAAGGCTAGAACAGTTCTTACCTCAAGTGTGAAAGACAGCACAACATCAGACTTGGACAGCTGGTTTTCATCTTCCTGTCCCATATCAATGATGGAGGTGTTGTGTCCCCTCTTTAGCTTCTGCAGTTTGAACTCTCCTCCCTTTGAAACCGGCATGCTCTCCAGGTTAGCCATCAGCTGGTTGACTGAGCTCTTCAGCTCCTCGATATACATAGCTTCCATCTCCTTCGACACAAACTTGGGGAATTTGCCAGCCTGAATTTTTTTTTTAAGAAATAGCAAAGAAGAAATTTCTAGTATTTTTAATTATTCCAATTAACAATTTAAAAATACCACTGATGTTAGCATTATTAAAAACTAGTATTTTGTCAGCGTATATGGAAGAAGGCTTAACTGAACTTAATTCAAAATGTCAACTTAACCCAAAAGATATTCATTATGGAACAAGTCCTACTTGGCAAAATTCTAGTCGGCTTGAATTACAAAATGAATGTGATAAACTGAATTGGCTGAGTTGGAATGGAATGGATGCCAGTTCTGTTTACAGCACGTCCGGAGCATCTCTGTCCACGTGTAAGTGATCAAATGATGAGACTTACCCGGGCAATCTGATCAGCCATCTGCAGACGCCCATCCAGTTCTCTCCTGATCTGAGCTGCTTGCTCGTCCAGATTATCCAACTGCAACCACACACACACAAAGTAATATTGGTTACCATCAGCCCTCAAACCTCCACACAATACCAACCTATACATCTCCAGAAAGCAGCTAATCAAGTCTGACCGCTCTTACAGCTTTCCTGCACCACATACTGTATGTGACATAATTGGGCTCACCAGGGGTCAGACTGAAAAGGTAAATGGTGCCACACACTCATCCTGAAAGCAGAAATACAACTGTTCCTTATTACTCTAAGTGATTAAAACTGATAAAAGTCACTTTCATTAATTTGACAAAAGCTGACATAATAAAATATTAATATTGCATTTTATTAACAATAATGAGAAATATTGCCTTGGCAACTGACTAAAATTATTTTAATATGATGTATCACAATTATTAAAACTAAAACTCAAATAAAAAAAATAAACCTTAATAACAAAATCACATAAAATTAATAAAACTTGAAATTGAAAACTGAAGATATTAAAATGAAATGCTAACAATATAATAACATACTTAATATTAGTATATATTTTACTATTCATATTTTCAATACTAACATAACACTGATCCTTTTTTCATTTTTGAAATAAAAATTTAATTATGAACAGTTGCATTTCTCCTTTCAAGATGTGAGAGACCATTTACCTTTTCATTAAGTGATTAAAACTATAAAAATATTTTCTATTCACCGAAATAAAGCTGAAATACACAATTTTACATTGGATTAGAGAGTATAAATGTTGCTTCGACAATACTTGGAAGTATTAAAATAACAATAAATAAAACATTCACCACGTGATTAAAGGAAAAGTTAATTTAATATCTGTTACAAAGAACTTTTAATTCATACTATTCACTTTTACCAACTGATGTATGCCAAAATGTATTTCTGTATATATTTCTTTTCCTCAAATTCCACAGAATTCTGTGACCCATACACAGCATCAATAAAAAAAAATCTAATATATTCCATCTGTAACCAGTTTTTGCACTGCTCAAATAAACAGCCCCTCATACATAAATACATGGCTATAAATCCTGTTCTAAAGCATAAACTATATCACACCCACAAGGGCCCTGGGGAAGATGGAAAACCCCTATGGAGAGGAAAAATCTGATGTGCTGGAACAGGAAAAAATCTCTTCACCCCCGATAACTCTGTTGCACGTGTGTGGGCGTCCAAGCATGCAAGCGAGTCACTGTCTGTTTGTGTGTTATGACATCTGAAGCCTCCTCATCCAAAGCCATCACTTCCTGTCTATGTCACTCTCCTGCTCCTGTCCACATGGAATCCACGGGCGACAGCACCAAGGCAACCCTTGCCATGGCGACAGTCAGTCTGGAGTGGGAAACCCTGTCACAAGGGGCAGAGTTGAGTCCTCATCCCCAGAGCCCTGTCTATCTTCTGCCCTGCTCTCCAGAGGCTGTGTTCTAATTAAGCATGGCTCAGCAAATACAGGAACCCTCTGTGTGCACATTTGTATTAGTGCGGCCCCTGGAATAGAAGAAGTGCATATTTGGAGCAGAATTCTCCACCGCATTGTGTTCAACTAAAAGCTTTTGTTTAAATTATTGATCATAACCCCTTTGGTCTTCAAAAGTCTTCTTTGAAGCTAAAAATGCCAGAGTGAACTTTTAAGGCACATTGGGAGGACTACAATGACCTAATGAACTGTTTCATGATTGCATTGTTCTCCAGACTAGCTCGGGGGAGAGTAGTTGCGGAAGGGCGTGCCATAGTTTTTGGAAACTGGCAACCTCTGCTCTCGGTTTATGCAAAATGAGCATCTCTCTGTGATTCTCAAGCATTTCATGCACGTATGTAACAAATAAGCCTTTGTAAATAATTTACAGGAGACATCCGTAAACATGACTGAAATGCTGGTCAGGAATCGCCTGGTAGATCCAAGTACAAACAAGGTGGTAAAGCTCAATTTCCTCATTTATTCTGCACGCTTCTGTTCTGTTTGGAGGTAAACGGCTCTTTCATCAAAAGCCTAGTCTTAATAATAGATGGCAAACACAACATGGAGGTTGGGTGTCTGTCTGTACAGAGGTTCATCATTAGTTTATTTACCTCAGTTCTTCATTTAGCAGCTGTAACTCTTGTGTAAAGGCCATGTTATTGACGTGTTTAACATTAACTCATACAGTGTGTGACATTTCACATCAAAGCATATTAAAGCAACAAGCCAAGGGAAGTCATGCATTATACTGATTTTACACAAATAAAAGGGTTTGTTAAAGCAGTCATCCTTAGCCTTGCTAAAAACACTAATGCACAGCCTCGAGTAGATTATTACTTTTATACAAAAAGCAGTATAAAATGCATCAGCGTTTAATAAATTCATATATATGGGGATATGGGAATATATGGGAAAACAGTTAATATAGTAATAAATCACAAAAACAATTCTTGCACCACATAATGCAGTTGTCTCTCAAGCCAATTCAAATTCAAGTACAGGAAAAGAAACAAAATAATATAAATTCAAACATAGGTTCCTAGGTAAAATAAAATAAAATAAAATAAAATAAAATAAAATAAAATAAAATAAAATAAAATAAAATAAAATAAAATAAAATAAAATAAAATAAAATAAAAATTCAAGGGGGTACTTATAGCTTGAGTTGAGTCTTGTGCTTAAATGCTCCATTATGGACAGTAAGTCAAATATGTTTACCTTTCACAAAATTTATTTTATGTATTGTTTATGGAAGGGATGTTTTATGGGAGGTTTAGCAGAAAGAGGTAAATACTTTCTGAAGGCACTGTAATTAATTAGAAAGGTCTCTTTGCTCTTGTTATTCTCTACAGCAAGCTGTAAACAGAAAAAATTCCAGGCCTGGTATAATCACCAGCTCCAGACACTGAAATATAATTCAAAGGATCTTCAGCATTCAACTTCTGTTTGTTTAGTTTGGACCCTGTAATTCAAACGACACTATAAATCCCTGTTGGCTTTAACGTACAGCAGCCAGCGTAACGGGCACAGGGTTCGAACAGTAATGTTCACTTCAGTGCCGTGATCTTATAGAGTTAGGTGGCATCTCAGCAGAGGGAGCTCCTGACAGCTGTTGCCCCAATTCCTCGGTCTTCACCGAGACGGAGCGAGTGAAACTCAGAGACTCACAGCATCAATAATGCATTCACACATTTAGATTTGCTGATGACAGACTGTGTTCTCAACCTTGCTCGATTCTTCTCCTCTCTCTTTCTCGCCATTTTCTGCTGTCACCACACTCCTTCACAGTATCTTTCTCATCCACCTCTCCACCTGTCTTGATTCTCTCTCTTCCCTTCAAGGCGCCTCTGCTGTGTGCGGGTGAGTGACATCTGTGACATTGTGTGAAGTAATAGGGCAGACAGCACAAGATCGAGTCATGTGACTAAACCCTACAGCATGACCTTCGGCTGTCTACTGATATATTCAAAAGTCTGAAGTCTGCTACTGTATTATTGATCTACTGGCCAATCTGGCAGATAGGAAGTGACAGAGGTTTTGTGTGTGTGTCTTTGTGTGTGTGTGTGTGTGTGTGTGTGTGCATAGGTGGGGTTAGATTAGAAAACATGTTGCAATGGTCAGCAAAAGCAGGGTATTAAGACACACCAAAGAAGAAGAAAAAGGAAGGATTTGTAAGGCCATTTCACACAGCACACTGTTACAAAGGGTTTTCAGTTCATTTTCAATGGGACAGAGGCGGCAGAACGGAGGCGGCACTGAAAGCAACACTGGTTGCCATGCTTGTGCTCAAAAATGATTTGTTGTGCATGTGGAAAGATTAAAAAAGAAGACATTTAAAGGTTAAATATATCTTCCCATTGCTTTTATTAACAATAAAACCTTTTGTCAAAAAATGCTTTTGCTGATTTTCCTGAGCTGTATAAATCCTAAAAAAACAACTGATATCCGGTCTTCTCACCAATCACATTTATTTAAGCTGATTTTTATTTGTGCTTAGTCTATTTAATGGAAAAGATAACACATTTTATGGACAAATGGTCACTAACACAAATCAATCAGCTGTACAAACACGATGCTAGACTAAAAATAATGGTGAACTATTTATTTTATAATTATGAACATAATTATTAAGATGATCACCAGTTGACTTAGTTATAATGATAATTCATGTAATGTAAAAATAATGTATTTCAATCCATTCAATCTATAATATTTTTATATTTTTAAAAACTTTTTTAAAAACTTTTTTAAAAAATCCAATTTATTTATTTTTTAGAATGTATAGAAAAAATGTGCAGATCGCTTCAATATAATGAGAGCAATTTAGTTGCAAAGCACTGGAATATAATATTATTATAGTATTTGCCTCATTCATAAATGCACCATGCTTTTGTTTGCTAGCATTGTGCAATAGTGGGTATCATTTTATGTCCAACATCACATGTATGGAAAACAAGAAAGCTAAAAAATATATCTAAAGAAATAATTTTACTGCCTACCATGCACTGTATAAAATGCCCTTAAGACAGAAAGAGAAGTAGAAAGTCAGAGACAGAAAAATAAAGAGACAGGTAGTCAGAGATATGCTCTTAAATGACTGATGGTTTCCTTTTTGCTAGTTAAGAGTCAAATATGCCAGAGTTCGTCATGTACTATAAAATAATGAAAGGACAGAACAGCAGAACTGTTCTTTTAAAAAGGGCAGAAGCAGCCACATTCTTTTGAAGGGATGTTAGCGGAAAAGACAACCAATTATGCACATTATTATATAGAACAAATGCATTATTTCAGTGCATGATAGCATAAAAATGTGAAGATATGTGTGTTTGTGTTTTTTTTTTTTGTGTGTGTGTGTGTGTGTGTGTGTGTGTGTGTGTGTGTGTGTGTGTGTGCCGTAACCCTGCTGGTTCATTCTGAGCTGTTGATTAGTGGAGCACATAATCAGCTCCTGTCACCGGCAGCAATGAACCAACCTTCTCTCTTTCTCTATTTCTGCTGTTACTGTTACCAACATACATTAAGAAACGGCTTTTGTTGTTGGGTCAGCTGGACTGATATGGGTTGTATCAACTTTTCCAATTACTCCTGAGGAGATGAACAGGAGCTTTAAATGCAAAGCAATAGAGCTGACAAATTAAAGGAGCTTTTAAAGAGAGAGAGAGAGACAGAAAGGGAGAAAGAGAGAGATAGAGGTTGTCTGACAAAGCACAATATCACTGCCAGTTTTCATATGCACACAATAATTACTGTATGTAGGCTTGGCAAAGACAACATACTGCTATTGTTGAAACTTATGTTAGGGTTTTTCATATGTGCTGCCAGTGTTTCATCATCTCACATGTTTTTTTATGCACACAATATGGTTTATTTCATTTACTGTGAATCATGGCAGCTATGAAAAATGGAAAGAGATTTTTCTCTGTTTCTCTGTTCTGGTTTTTATTTCACAATAGTGGTATTATCTATCTATCTATCTATCTATCTATCTATCTATCTATCTATCTATCTATCTATCTATCTGTTTAGACTTTAAATACCCTCAGACAATTCTTTACATACATTTTTTAAACTGTCAGAGAAGCCAACATTCAAAGCTGCACATGTCCCCTAAACAACAAAGAACAGTCAACAATGAGAGAGAAGAAACAAGAACAAGGCTGAATGAATTTATTCAGTAATTCAATGAAGAGGCTCTTGAGAGCACCAGAGGTGTGCATCACAGAGAGAATCTATTTGTGACTGGAGGGAGATGAGCGTGAATGGACCAGTTTATGAGCTAGCACTAACTACAGAGCACAGCAAATTCACAGTTTTCTATTATCTCAAAGAGATTTAACTTGACTTAGAAGCGATTTAAGCAATAATATTGAAAAGTAATCCAACGTTACTCCTGAAATGCAGTTTTATGTTATCCGTATGACTATTAGAAATGCAGCATTAGAGTAAAATGTGTTGACTTTGCTTTCAGTCGCTATGGCACCAGCAAACACTAAATACGCCGTTTCCGTTGCTTTGTTTGCAAACAATATTTGCCGAAACACTCCCACCACAACTGCACACCACGGTTCATTAACCATTGCATGGCAAAATAATCAGAAAGCAATCCTATACTCATACTCATCCATCCTTATTTGACAGGTTTCCTGTAAAAGGTTTCTGTTTATTAATGCACAAATGGCTGATAACACACACTTTGAGATTGTTCAGTACCTCTCCATTCAAATGGCCTGAAATATCTGCTGCTGAAATAAGCAGTGAATACATATAGTGGCCCAATTAACATCAGGTCTAGCATAATTTGTTTGCAGATGTCACTTAATTTGATGTTCTATTGTTAACGTAATTATATTTAGGCATTTTAAATGTCCAAATACTTTTTGGGCTTGCTGTATGTATGGCTTCAGCTCTGAAAAATGTAAAAACAAAGCCAGAGGAAAGGTTGGCCGTGAAGGTAATGCAATGGATTGTTTGTTTTTATTTGTGATGATGGGTATGTGTATGTGCAGGGCAGTCAACAGCGCAGTTGCTCCAGCTGAATCCACAGAGCACCAGACAATTTTTGCCAATTATGTGTGATTGTGCTTTCATTAAATACACTGCAGGTGGTGTATGAAGCATCTTTTGGCAGCCAAGAGAAAACGCCTCCTACACATGGCCTTGTGACCCACACAACAGAGTCCTTACTGAGGATAAAGGGAAAGAGCAAGAGAGAGGTTTTTCGTTACTCTACAAAAGCAAAATATGCTTGGTTTGATGTGGAGCGGCCCGATCGATTCTTGTTTACTATGTAAATAAACTGACGGTAAACACGTTTTTGATACTGACTCGGAAATCCAACCAATTGCCTGTTGTGAAATCAGCAGAGAGTGCAAGTTGTAACATTTCTGAAATCATCAAAAAACATAAGTAACCTTTCACCAAATTAGTTTTTCAAAGCTAGTATAAATCGATGCTGATTGACCAGCTAATTGATGATCTCCCAAAGCAATTACAAGGGCTTTTTGATCATAAAAAGCACTGATCTTGCCAACAGGATGATATGACATCCTAGCCTCTGAGTCATCCCAAATGTGCGGCTGTGATCTATTCAAAGTGGGTTTAAAATAGCTCTTTTAGCTGTGTCATGAGTTCTCCATCTACTTCAGAAAGCATATGCCTTGGAGGCTTCTCTAAAATAATCTCTTATAAGCCAAAATCATGAAGCTGTAGTTTTATGACCCTTTCTTTTTGTATTCATTAAGCCTAATAATGAACTGTGAAATCATTAAAAAAAGGTCTATACACTACCGTTCAAAAAAGTTTGGGGTCAGTTTTTAATGTTTTTGAAAGAAGTCTCTTATGCTTGCCAAAGCTACATTTATTTGATTAAAAAGCCTTTAAAGCAGTAATATTGTGAAATATTATATAACTGTTTCATATTTTGATATATTTTTTAAGTGTAATGTATTTCTGTGATAGCAAAGCTGAATTTTCAGCAGCCATCATCATGCTTAATATTTTTGCTTACATCATACATTTTGAGGATTCTTTGATGAATAGAAAGTTCAAAAGTACAGCATTTATTTCAAACAGAATTTATTTTATTTTTGTAATGATGTAGAAGTGCTTACTGTCACTTATGATCAACTTAATGCATCCTTGCTGAATAAAGCATTCATTTCTTTCTCCAATAAATAAATAAATAAATCTGTCCCCAAACTTTTGAAAAATATATATTTGTCCCTAGAATACCCATCAGAATGCCAGCAGTAGCTTGACAGCCCTTGGTCATTATTGGCTTTCATTATACAGGGAACAGCAGCATAATCTTCGCCTTTTCATTCCCCAGAAGAAAGAAAATCACACAGGATTGAAAACGCACACGAGTCTGAGTAAACGATGACAGAACTTTCAACTATTTCTGTAAGAGTATGTACCATGCATTCAACGATATAAAAAAGTGCCTATGAAACTGGCAGAAAATCAGAGGCAAAACATTGTTTGTTTGTCACAGAAACAGTGCTTGCAGGTATACTTGTCACACAGAAATGGTGAAAAATGCTGGTTGTGGGCTTATTTGTCGGCAGATGCAGCAATTTTGCCCCTGCCAGCACTGTGATGTTTTGACTACACTGACATGAACGCTGCCAGGACTGAGGAGATTTTATGCTGAACTACCCTCCTACTTGTTCTGCTCCCCTCGCTTGCTATTTGTTCATCCATCGAAAAGACATACTTACCAGTTGATATATTAACGATTTCTTACCTTCACGTTTCCCTCAAGGCATTTTTCAGTGTGTTATAGATCCCTTAAGTGCTTTCAGTGAATGTCTATTTGGCCATATTTACAAATGAGGATGTTTAATTAGGATAAGAAAATAAACTTAGTCTCCAAGTAAATGCTCTGTAGCATCCCATCTGAGCAATATAAGATCCATTAAAAACCAAATGGACTAACAAACACTTTAGCTGTGTTTTTTGGCTTTCTGAGTGACAAACATTGGGAGACAGTATGCTAATTCCCCACCCTGAAGTCTGAGTTAGCAGGAAAAGTGGGTTAGCCATCTTCAAAGCACATTTGAAAGACTGAGATTTAATGGCGGAGGCTCAGATGAGATCTGTCTCTCAATATAGCTGAGGAAAAGAGCTAAAATATGAAGACTATAAGCGTCTGCAATTTTTTAAGCCCAGTGCTTTTCATACAGATGTACCTTTTGGCTTAATACCTTATAAAGTTGCTGTCCTAAGGTGATGTGTGTATTTTATTCAATGTTAAAAAAAACATTCTCGTAAACTGTGAAGAGACACATTCACAATAACTTCCTGTATTCCTAAAGAATGTTGTGAAAATTTCAGAACAAGTAATTTTACTTTCCGTTTGAATACAGGGTCACATGCAAATTTTTTCATCCCCAAATGACAGTAATTTCAGTACTTCTAGACAAACATCATACCTGTGCCAGCACTGAAGTTCCTGTAAGGCAGTGGAATTTGATTTATTATAAACCAAAGCACGTCCTTCACTTGAGAAGAACAAATTATTTTAAATCTTAAAATCTTTTTTTATTTGAAGTAGTCATGAGGGACCTTTGCCTTACTTAGATCTTATTACAATGGGGATCTTACCATAACATTACACTGCAAACACTAAGGGGATGTTAACATGACGTGTATATTTGCATTCAAAGTAGATTGAGTGCAACAGCTTGGAACAGAACTCAAGGGTCTTGACATGCACAACGAGGAGCATCGCAACAGCCAAGACATCATTCTGATGCATAAACCAACAATTAAACAACAGCAGAAGAGGAATGATAGAGCACAACCTGCTTGAATTATTCTTTCATTTCAAGGCAAAACTAATAAAATACAATCCCTAGTTTGTACATACAAGTCTCTGTTCACCCAAAATATTTTATATAACCAAAATGCTATATCTACTGAGTCAAACAGCTACTCCCCGTGGAAGTTTCCCACCTACCTGGCAAGCCTGGTACAACAGCTGGTGCTCAAACTTCTTGATCCCCAGGATCATTTGGAACATCTCGTAGAGCTGGTCTTTGCTCAGGATGAGCTCGGAAGCGGCACTGGCTGTCATGCGCTGCTGTGCCTTCCGTGGGTCCTCGTCTCCACGGTAGATGGTGTCAAACTTAGCCATCCAGGAGCTCAGCACAGTCTCCTTGCTCAGACCATCGATCTCTGGCAGGCTCCGGACACGTTTCTCGATATGACGCTTGAACACCTCGCGACAGTCCAGAGCAGATAAACCTCCTGTTTGGACCATTTTAGCAACACGATCGCTCTTCAGAAAAACCTGCAGTTCACACAGACAACGGGAAGACAGAAATCATTCAAAACATAATTGGAGTTTTGTGATTTTTAGTCAAGTACATGTGCTATATGCTATCTAAACACTGACTTAACTGACCTTTAAACATGCAAATTTAAAATTAAATAAATATATTTATTTAATATCATGGTCCTACTTTATATTAGGTAGCCTTAACTACTATGTACTTACATTTAAATTAATAGTTCGGTACAATGCACTTATTGTGTAAATACATGTTTTTACATTGACTTATATTTTAAAAATAGCTGCATGTGATTACATCTGTAATTAATTTCTGTAACTGCATTTATAATTACACTTGTTGACTCACCCCTTATACATTAACCCAACCCTTAAACCTACCCATACCACCAAACTTGTTCCTAACCTTACCCGTATCCCACCTTAATAGCAGCAAAAGTGTTTTGCAATACAATATGAACACAATAACTACATTGTGCTTATTTTCTGATGCAAGTGCATAGTAAGGCCACCTAATAATAGTGGGACCAATATTATTCTTTGAGTATAATACTATAATAATCTAACTGAATAATTAAAGGCTACTGGCAATTTTTGTTAAAAAAGTGATATGTCCCATTCAATAATTAAAATAAGACAGAAAACTGCACTTGCCAAGTCATTTCATTGGGCCTTTAAAGGTGAGGTGGCGATAAAACCAGGAAAACAGATGTGCCCTTCAAAAAGTTTCACTTGGGCAACTTGAAAACATTTGCTGTGTTTTCAATCACTCCAATCTGCTAGAGGAAATTATGCCTCAGTGCTCCTTTAATATTCTATGCTGTGATAGATACAACATCATCTACAGTGATATACTGCAGTAATATAACCAACGTCATTAAAACCAATGGAAAGCAATGGTAACTGTAAAATTTCACAGCTTTAAAATGATGGGATCAGTGTGGGCAAAAACGTTGCAGTCCTATGTGCTCTCGCTCTGAATTATTCAGAAGATATTTTCTAATTCAAACCGGAATAACGGGAGAGAACATTCATGATTTTATTCTTTAGTCCAACCGAAATGACTATTGAGTTCCAACTGCCTCCTCTTTTCCTATACGCAATGTTTCAAATCTGGTTTTATAGAGGTGCGAGTAAAACATGATTTATGTTTTTCTCAACAACTGGAGTGCTTGGCAGCTGCTTTTCTTCGTTCCTTTTAAAAGCCCTTCTATCGTTCTCCATTCAAGAAGACAAATAGAGCTTTAAATTGCTGTCTGGTCCCAGTCCAGACTGCAGTTTACTATGAGCTTCTCTTTCAGTGGCCTGCTATGACAAACTGATTTGGAAATTTACAGTTTCTGCAAACAAACCCTGCAATGGCTTTTCTAGTTGGATCATTATGGAAACCCGAGGTGGGGGGGAATGAGCATGTTTCAGAGAAGTATTGCTACAGTCTAAATTTTTTTTGTAAAAATAGGGCACAATTAACTGTATTAATATGAATTTTCCCTATTCATTTTCACAGGTGGTTTACTTGTATTACACTTATTGTGTTTTAGGGTTAAAGGAAATGTCCTGGCATAAGATTTTCTGTTTTTCTACAGATTTTATGAAGTGTAGCAGTTCACAATTTGCCCATTTCATAACTAATTGCCTGTTATATCTGCAAGTTGTAGGCACTATGGAATCATTTACTGTATATGCTTAGCTATTAATTCTTGCATATGTCTACACACTAGCACTCATACTGTATACAACACTCATGAGAATCTTGTAATTGCTACTGGCTACAAGAAATCATTATTTAGATCTTTGGCAATTAAACACAATGCACATTAATGATTTATTAATGATTTCATATGTGAGGCAGCCTAAAGTATTTTAATAACCACTTTCAGCCATATTGCGCTGGTAAATTGGCATGCACAGAGGCCCAAACCACAGCAACAGGACCACGATATTTGAATCCATTAGAATAGCAATCTCTTCACAGAGCATGTGTAAAGTCTTGTGTTTTAGCTAAGGAGAGCCATCCCCAAAGGGTATTTAGACACTCTCATCTCTATGGTAATTTACTTACAAAGTCATGTCATCATCTAAATATTTTGTCTAATCTGCAGTGCGGTAACTACAACTGACTATGTAACATTACAACACACACGGTACAGTAATCAACGGGTCATTGTTGTTTGCCATCATTAGCCCGAGCTAACTGCCTGAAGGCAAGGTTAACATGTCACAACCTTACTGTACATGGACAGAGACACCAAACTCATTTCAATGAATGCAGTGCACTATTCTTTAGAGCACAATGTGGTGAATTCACAGAAAAATGTTAATAGTAAAGCGTCTAGATTATTTTTAGCTGCTTATTCTACTTAAATGTCCTTTATCTAATACTTTTACTGTTAGTTTAAAGGTACTGTGAGATATTTTTAGGAAGAAAGCATAAACAACTACCTGTCAGATATCAATGAAATGTGTTTTCATGTATGTTTTTGGCAAATCACACTTGTCTTTGTAATAGTATGTTCAGTAAAAACATCACAAAAAAAAAGGGAAGTGGCCTGCATTTTTTTTATCGGAAAACTAGACAATTATACATGCTCTCAAGTTGTGTAATTTGAATATTTTAATACACTACTATTCAAATGTTTGGAGCAGTATGTTTTTGTTTCTTATGCTCACCAAGGCTGTATTTATTTGATTAAAAATTCTGTAAAAACAGTAATATTATGAAATATTATTATATTGCTTTCTATATTAATATATTAGAAATGTAATTTAATCCATTGAAGGTAAAGTTGAATTTTCAGCAGACAATTCTTCCAGTCTTTAGTGTCACATGATCCTTCAGTAATCATTCTAATATAATGATTTAGTGATAAAAAAATTGTATTATTATCAGTCTTGAAAACAGGTATGCTGCTCAGTAATGTTATTGGAACCAATAACTTTTTTTCAGGTTTATTTAATGAAAAAAGTTCAAAAGAATAAGATGTATTTACTGTTACCTTTTAATTTCTTAAAAAAATTACTGTCCATTCACTTTTTAATGGTAGTGCACAAATCATTATAATGGTTGTTAAATTTACAGTTTAACATCATTCCTCTTTGACCAATAAGGAAACCATTACATTCTTTTATCTTTGGTTAAATATCAAACCAAAATAGGCTGATAAGTCTGAGGCACCGGTTTTGAGGCTAAAGTGATGCCTAAAAAGTTCAAGAGTAGATGTTAAAAAAGGCTGAGCAACCAATAATGCCATGAAGTGATTAATAGGGGCAGTTTCTGCCATTCATTCCACTGCTGCAATGATACTTCACCTCAAAATAGCTCTGAACTGCATTGATGAAAGCTTCATCTGCCACGATCTGTGTGTCTCCTTTGAGAAAAGACTCGAAGCGGTCCTTAGTGGTCTGCAGCTGCTGCTTGGTGATCTACAAGAAGAAATGGAAAAATAAAACAATGTCAAAATTCTGATAATTTGTGATTGCACAAAACCCAACAATATTTCATAAGACCAATGCTTTTGTTGTTATTATAGATAATGCAATATAAAAATTGTTAGCTTTTTAATCATTGACTCAATCTAAAATGGTCTCAGTTGAATCTGTTATCAGATTTTGCACACTCAGATATGGATCCAATTCTATTACGGTTCAGGACTAAAGTAAATGACGTTACCACAAAAGGGTTAGAGATTAATCAGAAACAAATGACAAAGCAAAAGTGGGTTTCTTTTTTTAGCAGGAGACATTTAATACATCCTTGTTTTTCCCGAAACACTCCCACAAGAACATAGTCTCATCTCAAGTCTACACTTAAAAATACGCTTTCTGCTTTAAGCTAAAAAAAAAAGAAACACCCATCTTCTAACTCAATCACACACATTCTCTCTCTATTCTCACAGCCAGATTTCTCTAGCTACATCTCTCTCACACTCATTCTCTCACTTGCACACTCTAATTTTAACTTTCCCTTTGCAGAAACTGTGTACATAAATCCTTCATATTTTTTATATATGTTGATTTTTCATGCATAATACATCTTATTTCACCGCAAGCCTACAAACGCTTCTACTTCCTTCTCACTCTCTCTCTCTCTTAATGTGATTCATCACTCTCCCTGAATGTCATCAGGGCAAAAGATGACAGAGTGACGAACGAGTAAGCAACAGAACGAGAGAAGTGTTGTGAAGGAGAAAAAGAGCAGACCAAACAGTATCCTCCTCGTCCTCACATAAAGCAAAAGAGCGAAGCACTGACGGTTACAGTGCCACTGTGTTTTATGACAGTGGATATCAACTGGTTTTGCATCAGGGCCCAGATTTTACAGTGGACATAATGTTGCACCCCAACAAGATGAATTGTTTATCATATAAATAAAAAGCCAAAAAAAAAAAATCACTAAGTCAAAAATGAAAATTCTGTTATGTTTACATTTTTTAATGTTGGGAGGACCTTGAAAATTCACTATGAACTGATATTAATATGCATTATTATATTATCACTTACATCAAAAGAGCTGTGTTAAGATTTTTATTTATGGTTTTACTTTCATGTTCCACTGAAAACATAAAAGCAAATGTGTTTAGAACAATATAAGGGTGAGTAAATAATGACAGAATTAAAAAATTTTATGACCTATCCCTTTAACATTACTATGAACTGCACAACAATATGCAAAATAACGACATGACAGGTTGAATAGGAAAATTGTCAATTCTGTAAATGCATAAACAGCAGTGTGTGATTTATCAGCCTAACGCATGGAGCAAACACTGAGCCAAATATTGTATTAGGCTGGAGAATACGAGAAGTGTGCATAAACATATCAATGGGATTTCAGTCCAATTACCAACAAAAGCAATAATTCAAAGCACAAAACACATTGTGGTCAGCACAAACCATCCCAATTGAACCATGTATTTAATATAGCCTGGTCTGTGTTTTCTTTTCATTAGTATACACTACATTTCAAACCCCCCCCCCCCCCCCCCCAAAAAAAACATATTTATGTATTTTTTCCTCATTTTAAAGGTGTCATTGATACGATTTCATGTTTTCCTTAGTCTCTGGAGTGTTACAAGCTGTTCATGCATAGATAAGATCAGGTAGGTAAAGTCACAAAGATTAAAGTCTCAAACCCAAAGAGACTTCTAAAAGTTCAAAAACACGCCCCCACAAATCTACGTCACTGTGTTGGAAGATTTGAATAACACCGCCTAAATGTATACGCAAAGAAAGAAGGCATAACTTTTATTCTCGCTACAGTATTGGTGTCGCAGCCGCCATGTCGTGGAGATGCTGTTTGTTTCCAAATATGGTAAGGTGCATAACATTTCCTTCACACCATCATTATTCATTCCCGTCTTCAGAAGAGGCTCACAAGTAAAACCACTGTTTTATTGTATAGCATAGTAAACATTAGTTTCACATGGCTCTCTGGAATACTTGATCCCGATTGGTCCATCATGGCATTCTATGGTCAAACATTTCGCATAATGACCTTTGAACTGTGTATAGGAGCACTTTCTCACGATTTCCAACATTGCAGTGCTAGTTTAATGTCTTGCATATCCCCCCACTCTTTCTTCTCACGTAATAAAAACTCAAATCAATATTTCATAGGTTTTTATTTATTCATTTGGTAAGTACCAGTGCAATAAGCAGAAGAGTTTGCAGTGAGCCAGTGATTATCACAAAACATAAACCTCCTCCTCTTCTAATCATCTTGTCAGAATACATTTAGCAAAAATGACTGGCTGACTTTACGTTGTCCCTCACATACAGTATTTTTATCCATACTGCAAAGTATGTATGCATTATTTCTATGTATGTGATAAAAGGCCAATGATGTGCATGACTATATTATTTTTTATATTGTAAGTCACTGCATTTTATCATCTCACTGAAACATTCAAAACATTTAAATGTGCTTTATTGCTCTGTATTGCATATGGTGGCTTTCTAAGCACAGCAAAAAACACAAAGTTTAACAAGATGTTATGTTGCCGTTCGCCTTGAAACCACCAGTGTGACAAAATCTAAAGGAAACAGGGTTTTCTGTGTGCAAGTGTGTAGGAGGAAGGTGGAAAAGTACAAAGTAGCATGTGCCTGTGAGGCATCACAGCACCATCTGTGTGTTCATCTCTATGCTACTGTCCTCTCTCCTTTACACACACATAGAACAGTTGACTTTATCTGCCTTCTGAACTGTCTGTACAGAGAATACTATAGCCCTGAAGAACAGCTTGCAGCCCTCAATATTTCAGAGTATGCTTTTCTCTTTGTTATTTCCAGAATAGTTTTTATGAAGTCCTTGTACAGGCACACAGGATGTTTGACAGCTCTGGAGTGAGTGAGTGTGTGTGTGTGTGTGTGTGTGTGTGTGTGTGTGTGTGTGTGTGTGTGTGTGTGTGCCTGCACGCTCCATATGATGTGAATATAACATCCATGTATATATAATGAAGACATTCAAATGCAGGTGTTTAAAGGCCACATATTCTTTCCTGTGTTGACATATTTCATACTGGAAGTGGAAGCTGAAAATAAGGTACACATCAAAGGGAGGGCACACTGTCTATGAAGAGAAAGATTATACATTTTAAATGCATTTTAAATGTCTGTTAAAAGTTTATTTTGTCAATGTTTTGAAGTACATTAGCATATCTATGGCCTTAAAACTTACAGACATGGACTAAAAACCTCTCGATTTCCATGCACTTTTAATGCTAAAGGGGAAAAAAAGAAAAAGAAAGATAGCTAGAAAAGGAACACATTGAAATTATGATGAACCTGCCCATTACCTTTATATTGACTAGCCCACAACTTAAACCTCAGTGTCTAAATAATTATTTTCTTGATATTGTGAAATAATACATATAATACATGCCATAACTATTTAAATTATTTTCTGTAATTGAAATAAAACTGAAAACAAAATCTAAATATTAGATGAAAAGCTTAAACTTAAGAACTTAAACAAAAATCTGAAATACTGCCTTGGCAAATAAATTAAATGAATAAGTTTCTATTGAAGTATTTACTACTTAAAACTAAACATGAAATTAAAAGTAATGCAATATAGAACATTACATTTAAATGAAAACTGAAAATATAAAAATAAATGCTAATTTAAAATATTAAAAACACTGTTTTTAGGCCTGTTCACACAAAAAATGATAAACTATAAAGATATACAGTAGTCCACACCACAGTTATAACAATAAAGGCACAGAGAAAAGATATCGTTGGAATCACTTTCAGAACAATTATTTTTCAGCAGATGAACGATACAAACATTGACACCCGATCAGAATCCATCCTGTTATAACGAGCTCGAGAATTTAAAGTGGCAGGCAAGCATGTGCTAGAATAAACAGACTATATTGTCCGCAGGTGTGGTCTTAATAGTATATAAATAATGCTAAAATAAAGGCTTTATGCCTTTTTGTGTTTCGCAGGTGTAACACAATAAAGAACATCACCATTTTTTGGAATAATTACATTAGGCTGTATGAAACACCCCTATATTTCTCTCTGTTGAGCCACTAGATGCAGGCGTGACCAATATCCATCAGCATTTTAATGGTACCTCCACCCCTATCCAAGATTTCCCATTGATTCCTCTGGATCCCTCTTATCATGATTGCCCTGTAACAGCCTGATTCATTTGTACACACTGTGGAGCAGTCAAACCCATATTTCACCACCAGAGGAGAATGCAAGTTCATTTTAAATAAGTATATGCTTCCCTACAAACAAGCACAACAAATCTGGTACTCTTTAAAAAAAAAAGCATTGTAAATCACAATCTGATTTTTTGTCAGAAAGAAAGAAAGAAAAGTGCAGACCTATATTGGACTACTCAAATTTCTGTCTAATTAAAAGGTTGAATAAGAATTTTCCTCCTCTGCAACTGACTAGCAAGAACCAATATAGTCCCATTGTAACATCATGTTTCAATAGGAAATATGTCAACACAGAATTTAAAAAAAATGTAATTTCTCCAATGAGCAATTTGGTAGAATCACCTAACAAGACAGAAATAAAAGATGGTTCACCTCGGCTTGAACATCGTTGATTTATTGTCTTTTTCAGCTTCAGCTAATCATACTCGAGACACCATCTCTTTGGAAATACTATTGTAGTGCTTTTTACTTCAAACTCACCTGATGAATCCATTCTCCTGCTATAACATTATCATTTCAGCAGCCGTGTCTTATTTATAGCGTCATTTACATTTCGTTCTAGTGAAAAACAAAAGTGTACATTTTCTTTTGTGTGAATGAAGAAACAGCGGAAGAAAATGAGGCACTCTTTCAGTGTGTGCGTGTGCACACTCAGCAGCAGACTGCAAAGTCGTTAGTAATTATGATAATTGCATGAGTGCAGCAGCTTTTGCTGTGGGCCAGAGATGATGCATGAGAGAGTGAGAGAAAGAGAGAGAGACAGAGAAAGAGAGAGAGAGAGAGAGAGAGAGAGAGAGAGAGAGAGAAAATATGGATGAGTGATTATAATGTTACTCCACAGAGGATGAAGTTTCACATTTGCATTCAATCGTTAACATCTTAATTATTTTCATAAAAGAAAAGAAAGTCCAATTAAACCAAATTTTATTTTAATTTTAATCTCAATATAAATTTATTTTTGGATTTGGGGTTTCAATTTCATTTGAATTTTCAACTTCAACTACATACAAGCTTGGCATCAAAGAAAAGGGTAGATGGGCGGGGTGGGGGGGCAAGTTACATAACTGAATGAGGGAGAGAAAATGGAGGTGTTTGCCAAATTTTGACCCAGACAACTAAATGAAATGGAACAAGAGACTGAATTTAAATGGAACACAAAAAGTCAAATTCAATATACAGTAGCACTCTCATTGTAATCATTTGTAAGTGCATTATGTACAACTTAAATGGATCTTCCCACTGGCTTTCAGGGTTTATCTTAGACAAAGTTTTTTAATTATATGAATGTATTTTGATAAGGCTTTTTGAATGAAGCCATTGCACGCTAACTTAAAGAAAAAAGATAAAAAATTTATTTGGTAACATTTATTTTTGAAAGAAGTCTCTTATGTTCAACAATACTGCATTTATTTTATCAAACAAAAAAATTGTTTAATATCTTTTAAAAGGTCATTTCAGCGCTATAAGAAAATATTATTATTATCAGTGTTGAAAATGGTTGTGCAGCTTATTATTTTTGCTGAAGCTATGATGCATTTTTTTTCAGGGCTCCATGATAAATAATAAGTTCAAAAGAACAGAATTTATTTAAAAAAAAAAAAAAAAATTCTACATTTTTGTAACAATGTAAAAATCTTTACTGTCATTTTTTATCAATTTAAGGCATTATTGCTAAATATAATAATACATTTATTTAAAAAAAAAAATACTACCCGACGCCAAACTTGTGAATTATATTCTACAGTACTTTCAGCTTCAGCACTGCAGTTGTAAATACATGCACAAACACTGAGCAAATTCTGTCAAATAATATGAACCCTCTGAATGCAGGGCTCAATCGTCAAAGCTGATCTGGCTTAGGAACATTAGCATCACAAAACTGCCCTAACGAATCATTCCCCAGTTTCACTGAACTCCCGGGAACTGATCTGCCAAAGGGGAACAGAGTGTTCTGCATTGTCCTGCAGCCTGCAACTCTTTTCCTCCTCTCCCCTCCCTGCGTCCCTCCATGGCATTTTCTATGTTTAGCATGATGCTCAGAGCACAGAGGGGCTATGAACCCACAAAGCCATTGCTGAAGATAGCAGCTGGTTAGTTTTGGTGTATCTGAGCCACAAGGCAGAGAGACCGGCCCCCTACTGTGCAGTCCCCGCAAGCACAATACATCCAAATTTAATAACCATGCAAACCAGCATTTAGCATTTCATACATGCTATTTGAAGGGTTCCATTTTGGATTTAATTCGAATTATAATCCTTCAGCATTACTGAACTCCACTTCATCAACCATATTTAAGATGATTATGATAAGTCGAGTAAAAAAAAAATTAAATAGAAGGATGAAGAAAAGGCAAACCCCAAACAGCTCAGCTGCAAGTGTGACAATGTCTTTATATAGCAGTGTAATAAACAAAAAATTTGAACAACTTACATTTTAGACACGATATTTCCAGTTACTTTGTCTGGTTTTACTCTGGCAAGGAACATATTTCCAAACACAGTCCAGTCACAACAAGGCATCTCCGAGCAACACGCAGAGGTGTTTTGTTCCTGGCTGAATCAGTGTTTTTGAACAAATCAGTTGAGTGAATGAGTCAATGGCTCATTCGCAGGACAGTCGTTTGTTTAATCCCTGAATGAATCAGCATTTTGAACGAATCGGTTGAAGGAATTAATTAATTAATTAAGATTAATAATCAGAGTCTGATAGCCCTACATAATTAATTAATTAAGATTAAAGCTGCGACAATTGAGTACATAAAGCGTTTTCAACACATTCCACACTTTATTTAAGTGCATCATCCTGGTATTTAAAGTGTACTTTTTCTTTTGGAATTTTCAGTGTGAACACACTGCTCACACTATTCATGCTACAAATGTGGTCCTGTGGCTCAGTGGTAGAGCATTGCATTCGCAGTGCAAAAGGTTGTGGGTTCAATTCCCAGAGAACACATCTTAGGTAAAAAATGTTAGCCTGTATGCACTGTAAGTTGCTTTGGATAAAAGCATCTGATAAATGTAAAAATGCAACAGAATACTGCATAAGTACGTGATTTGGGGTGCACCTAGTCACTTGTTGCCACCTATTGATGTATCCATGTAACATACAGGAAGAGTCACTGAAAAAATACCCACAACTAATACATAGTTTGTTTGTTTATGACATGTCTTATCATAAGGAATATTATTTAATTAATTTGCTACTGCTATTGAGTGAATTTAGTATAAATTACAATTAAAGTAAACATGAAGAAAAAATAAACAATTGTATTTAGCCTACATTTCAGCAAGGATCATATCTAACTTGGAAAAGCTGTAAAATGTGTTAACTTTTTTGTTTATATTTTTTTGCATTTAATTTTTTTCTTTTTCTCATAACCCTGTATTTGCACACATTAAAAAAAAATAAAATCAGTTTCTTAGATGATATCTTAAACTTAGTTTGAATGATGGGTAAATATCGCATTCACAAAGACACGTTAATTTGTAAAGTATTTGCTTAAAATTTAAATGTAACATTATAATCATCCTCCAGTAAAGTTCCCCGATTAGGCCTATTGAAATATTTGTAATATTTTTCTCTGTATTCACCCACTTGTTCTTGTTCTCTCTAATGATATAGTATTGCTCTCATTTAAGTCTTGCAAACAATATATAAAACAACATCAGGAAAAAAACAAATGGCCAGTCTGTTGTTTATAGAACTCTTGTACAAAAGAAAAAATGACTCTTAGTAACAGCCACACTGACATTCAGTACTACATCTCCTTTGCTGCCTCGCAACTTAAGCACTGTAATAAAATATTCCTTTGTAACAACCCTAAGCATATACAGAATTTTAGCAGAAACATAAAGCCTTAAGCAACAGAAGCTCGTCTCAGAGCAGTAGTGTTAGAGGAAATGCAAACGGATTACTTTGCATTTGCTTAAACAAAAATTCACAACACACCACAATGCCTTTTTAAATATGTTCATTTCAACCCCTGGACCTCAGCTGGTATGTGTGTATGTGTCTCTTTGTGTGCGAACCTTGCCTCTCTAATACTCTATCCATGTATTGACAGCACAATAAGACTGTCTGATGTAGGATTTGGGTGTGGGTGAAGTATATCGGCAGAACAGAGTATAGCGCTTCAGCGGATTGTGAAAGTGTAGCATTTTAATCACACTTCCAAAAGACAGAGCCCAAAGCCAGCCTTTTCTTTGACAGAAGTGCGCTAGGCAAGAAAAAGACATGTTCAGAGTGAGTAAGGGAGTCAAGTAGGGGATATGATGGGAAAAGCTAAAAGTCTCATCTGATGGAAAGACGGAGAGAGTGCCTTTAGAAGGTTGTGGTGCTTCTGCGTGAGCTGAGAGGTTATCTAAGTATGAGACAGTGTGTGTGACAGAAAAAAGCTACAGCATGCTCAGTATTAGAGTTAATGGGTGTGTGTGTGTCTGTCTCAGAGAAAGCAAACGTGTGTGTGGGTGAAAGCACTTGCCTGAAACTCCACTAATCCAGCTAAAAATAAGAACTTGTGCCATGTGACACACAAAGTCTGTAAGATGGCTTCCTCCCGTGAAGAATTAATGCTACTCTGACAGAAAAGATGCAGTCAGTCCAGACAGACTATGACAAAAGCAGCATACACATGCCTCCTCAGTCAAATGAATTCTGAATGCAAATTAAAATGCAGTTTCAAACATATCTAATAAAAAACATCACATTAAATATATATATATATATACTGTGTATATATATATATATATATATATATATATATATATATATATATATATATATATATATATATATAGATATATACACAGAATTGTAAAAATGGAATTTTCCATTTTTAGTTGAGTGACATTTTTATCTCCCCTATTGCAATACTCAACTGTTTTTAAGATATTTTGAGAGAGAGAAAAAAAATCTGTGGTTATTTTATGTGTGTCACACCATAGGACGTTACGTCACACTAAAGGACAGAAATGGTAGTTATTAAATTATTTCTATTTAATTTTAAACATGTCAAAGGAGAATTTTTTTTTATTTTAATACAAACAATATGTTTTTAAACAAAACAAAAAGTAATTTTCATCAACAAATTTCAGTCTCTTAGTCAATCAGTATGTTCCTGAAACTTTGTGACACAGCTTAATATGATTGATATTCAAACTATGAGAATGGATTATTATTTTTTTTAACTATATGGCTACTCTTTTTAAGGCATCATTTTGATTCTGTTTACTTTCTGAATTGTTCTTTTAGGATCTCCTCCCTTCTGGTGGATCCCTGTTAATTTTCTCTATATATGTCCTGTCCTCTATCTTCCACTAATTTCTCTCCCTCAATTCTTTCTGTCTCAAAAGCAAAGTATCTCATTGTATACTTATTTTCATGACACTTTATAACAGTACAAGTTTTCTGTAAAAACATCAGAAAATAGTTTAATTAATGATATAATTACATTTAAGAACACTGAAAATGATCAAAAAAGAATAAAAATTAGTTAAATAAATCTTATTAATTATATTATTTAAAATGCTTTTTAAAGAGGCCTTGTCCTTTGGTGTGACATCTTTGTCCTGTGGTGTGATTGTACATGCATCACACCGGTGGACAATTTCTGTCACACCAAAGACGTTTCAGCCTTTTTCTGTCAGTTAATGACCTTGCTATTCCAAGCTAACCTGTCATTAGCTGTAAGCAAGACACATTTGCATAATTTTCCATGATTATGTAGATTAACATGCAGTTTTTAATTAAAAAATATAATTTAAGGGTGTCACACCAAAGGACAACAAAACAACACTTTTGTAGTGACTCCAAAAAAGTTAAATATTTGAACAATTCTGAGACAAAAAATTACCATGTGCATATGTCATGGGCCTCACTGGGGGCTTCATTAACATGACCATGAATGGAGTCCTTCAACTAATTAAAGTTGTCTCTGGAATTTGCCAATTTAAAATCAGGATATGGTGTCACACCAAAGGACATGGTTTTCAGAGACAAAATGTATCTAAAGTTCCTACACTTTCAGAAATATATGGATGAAAAAAATTGTTGCCATTTAATAGAACAGACACCTGTACAATTATGCCAGAGGTATTTGTTAAAGCAATAAGCCCCAAGAATGCGTGGTTTACAGTAAATTTATAACAGCTAAGGGGTGTTGTTAGGCATGTATATATGTATATACAGTGTGTGTGTGTGTGTGTGTGTGTGTGTGTGTGTGTGTGTGTGTGTGTGTGTGTGTGTGTGTGTGTGTGTGTGTGTGTGTGTGTGTGTGTGTGTGTGTGTGTGTGTGTGTGTAAAAGTAAGAAATGGTTAGGTTGGGCTATGAAACAAAAATAATTCTATAATAATTGTTTTAGTTAAATGCAATAAATGTAATCATTAAACATGTTCGGTGACAACAAATTTACCTAATCTGATGTTTTGTTTTTTTAGTTTGTTTGGTTTTTTTTTTCAAGAAATTGATATGTTTAGAGGTAGGGGTAAAGGTAATCAATCAAACGCGATCAAAAATATCTATATAATAATAAAATGTTCCTTACAAATGTAATTATAATACAAATGCAGTATAAATAATTAGTACTTTTCTAAAGTTGTGTACACGTAAATATATTACGTTATTTTTTTTTCAGATGCTGTCAGTATGTTCATATTGTTTCATTGCATGTTTCATCACATACCCAAACATGCAAAAGTGCATGCCGAGATGTTACACCTGATGTACAAATCAAACTAAAAATAAAAATAAAAAACCCTAGATCAACTACTAAGAGAAAAAAGGTATTTTCTCCTTTGGCCATGTCTTATAACATCTAGGCCAAAAAATGGGCCAAGACTGCATCTATTTCCCCCTTAAAAATAATAGGATAAAAGAGGGTTAGAAGGAGCTTTCATGCTAAAATGTAATGAATGCTCTCTTCACATGTTCACTGTCGAAATAGAGACCTTGAGAAAAACAGAAGGTCATATCGGCCTGCCAGGAAATAGAGGAAGAGGGAGAGACAGGGAGTGAAAGGAAGGAGTGCTGCCACTTAATGGATTATAGGATATGGAAAAAGCTGGATGGGAGGGAGGAAGGGAGAGAAAGAGTGTGTGTGTTCTGGTTTTCAAGGGGGATAGTGGCGGTGTATGTAGTGGTGATGGCATGAGAAAATTCTGTCACATGCTTTAGAATAAGGGCCCGAGCAGCTCTCCTAGACAGACACGGCTGTAGTGCCACAACAACTAGTAGCTACTGCTGTTCATCACACTAGACTGTGACACCATCCTCCTCCTCTACTCTGGCTAATGCTACTTCCTTTCATCCTACTCTCCATGCCTCTAGGCGAAAAAACCCGCAGACTTATCTAAACTACTGTTCTGGCTCAAGGCTAGTGATAGACCTATATATATTGGCCAGACTGATTAACAGGCTGTTTTAAGATTTTCAGCATCAGACAGCCAATATTAAAGCATATTAAAAACATACAAATTAAACATATTCCTTTGCGTGCCAAGTGAAATTTAACATATTAACAGGTAACATAATTTACATGTAAACATCCTACATTTAGAATTACATAATTTAATTAAATGCTATATGGTGAACACAGCTTTAAGTGTCCTTTTTATTTTGTAATGTCGTGTTTTTCAGCTCTGGATAAATATTTTAGCATTGGTTGTACATTAAAACCACAAAAATCCAATATATTCCTTTGTACGCCAAATCAAAGTTAGTTTTGGTTTGCTTCCGCACTGTAAAAACTAGAGGCTTGTTATTATTTTTCTCACCCCTAATTGAGCCGTCTATCTTCAAAGTGCACAAATATGAGAAGCCAATTAGTGCTGAATAGCAACATAAATTAAACATAAGTTTTGCCTCTAATTGATCATGGGCAGGACACTTTATTTTCATGAATATTAGAAGTCTCATTAGGGGCTTTATTAGGGAAGAAGTAAGTTATCCATAGCTCCGGAAATATAAGTGTGACTGCACATTCATGATTAGGTATCATCTTAATTAAACCAAAACAAAGACAAATGCACATGTGAGAGCACAAAACATTACTTTTATCCCCTCATCTCTGTTATGTAAATGCACTTTATGGCATCTTTGGGTCTCTTATTCAGTCCTAATGTTTACAGAAAAGTGCTCCCATTGCTCGAGCAGATGTCCCTCATCTCGCCATCTTTCTCAGACTTCTCTCGGAGCAACACTTATTTAAATAGCCATGAAAAATCACACATGAACAAACTCATACAAATACAGACCTCCACACATACCACAAAGCCCCTAAAAATATGAACAAAAATCAACACTTTTTCAGCAAAAGCAAACATTTTCAAACACACTCTGCTCTGGCTGTTTATAAATGTAAATATACTGTTCCAAAAGTTCAAACACAGCTTTCAAAATTAGCATTGATTAATGAATATGGATGCAAAACATTTTCTGTTGTCCACATTTACATTACACTGAAATGACCTCTAGGAGTATTATATTAGTCCTTGTATTATATTACAGTAGATTTATTTTTATATTATATTAATATTCAGACTATTTAAAATCATAAAAATTGTACATTTATATTTATATTTTTGTCTGTTCATCTATGTATTGATATAGCAATATCATTCATAAATCTAAATTTATCATTTTAGGAGCGCTAGGCGAAATTTACTCCAGAGCTGGGTTATGACTGGGTCATAAGTTAATTAAAGCAGCACTAAAAATAGCCACCATTTTTTCCCACTATTTAATAATTCACACTCAAATGTGAATGACCTGCTATATAAAGGAGGTTTAAGGACCTTCCAGCTGGATGTTTATTACTTCTGACAAAATGAATCTGCCAGCCTCTCACGCTCTCTTCCTCTCCTTACCTGTCCTTTTCTCTCAATGTGCTTAATGAACCGATAAATTTGATCCCTCTAACCCTGTTATATTAATAAGGTAATTTCAGAATCTCCAAATCTCTTCTGAGGAGATCCAGCTCTGGCCTTTCAATCAAACATCCTCTTATCTCCACGGGATCCTCTCCTAACTAACTCCTGCTCCATCCAGCTGCCATAACCGCTGCCATCTCTCAGGCTCTCCTAATCTCCTGTCTGACCTCCAATCTCTTTCTATTATTCTCGTTGTCACTGCTGTGTCCTCAACCTATTCCCTTCACTATAGACCCTTATGTCTCTTATATATTCTCCTCTCTGTATTATTAAGCATTAGAATTAGAGAGATTTCCTGATTGATTTAAATGGTTTTTGAAATTATTATTTTAAAGAAAACAAATGTATTTTTCCTTAAGTACTGAAATCTCCATAAACAACCAGCTGACTATTTTTGTAATATTTTGTAACATAACTTGGTCCAGTTTAATATATGGTGCCCTTAAAATGATTTTTTATTGATTTTTAGTGGACAATTCTCAAATTTTTGTATCTGCATTAATAGGTCAAAATTCTTTGCTGAGCCAGTTGAAGACTTTGATGTGCTTTCTGCATGTCAATCATTTTGGGCATTTATACCACCCATATATGGGAAGTAGGAATCTGACAGCGTGATAGCTGAAACATTTTCATTAAATGCCATATTTACCTTCATTGTCAGTTGTTAGTCTGTCATACAGGAATGCTATTTTCCAACTGTTGTTTTTGACAACACTGAGATTTGCTACTGATGTCCTGCTCCATCTTTAATTAATTTTTGAGGGTGGGGTTTTGGAACAATGGGGGCATATCTGCAAAACTACTGGTTTTGTTTAACAGTTAAATGTCTGGTTTAATGCACTGTAAAAAACTGCAGAATTTGCTTACATAACTGTTCTCTAAAAGGCATTTGCCAGTAATTTGACATACACAGAAACCAAAATAGCAAATATAATGTGGATCCATTAATCTCTCTCATCCTCACTGACCTGTTTTAAAGTGTCATGAAACCCCCCGTTTCAGCACTGGTCTTTCACACCTTGGATCTGAAAAAGTCTCCAGAAATGGGCATGTAAAACTGTCGAAAAGTGGAGTGTAGAGGGTGGTAAGGGGAGAAACCAACCAATAAAACACAGACCTACAACACATTCATTTTACAGACAAATTATTATTAAAATATCTTTAGAACAGAAAGGATAAAGGCAGTTACTTTCTGTTTACTCTTCTTTGAATTTTTAGTCTGTATCGTTTGCTGTGTATCACAATAATCCATCTTGTCATCACGTTCATGATCAGACGAGCCGCAGCTGCTGCTGCTATATCAGCGCATGCCCTTATTATTTGCACATCTTTTATTTGAAGAAGACATGATATGTGTGCGTGCTAGTTCATGTTAGGAGCAAGGGAGAATTTGAACTATGTTCATTCACATAAACTTGAAACACACTTCCTCCGGTCCGGATATGAACTATGATCCGCGCAGCGAGTGTTATTAAACCCATCGCTGCGTTCCATGCAGAAACATGCGCACTCCACATGGTGTCACATTAAATATTGTTACGGTCATGTTTAGAAATTTAACAGCACGGAAGCTCTTTCATGAAATTTGAATTCTCCACTGTAAGACGACCTCATGCATAATACAGAACAGTGATCGGATCATAAGAGTTCATTCTCATTAATAATACTGGAAAAAAAACTCAGAAAACTGATAAAGCAGACGTGTACTCTCCAGCCAGGGCAGCCAATCACCATTCCAGATTAACGCATATACGTCACTTTTCATGAAGTAGGCTCAACATCGCGTTTTGAACAAGAAGGAAATTGCTTCAGTTCAAAAAATGTAAAAAAAAAAAAAAAAACACTTTTACCTTAATAAATTATGTTTTATTAATAAGGTTTGGGAGGAGCGCAACAGATACTTGTCTTATCAACACCGGTAGTGCACAATCAAGTTAATCCATACCATAGTATAAATACAGCTGATTTACCTCTATCCACTGACGGTTTATCAGCATCCCTCCTCCACCCCATCTCCTCACTTCAAGCTCATTTTACACTTATACGGGGAGGTGGGGTACTCTAGGTTCAGGCCATTCCCGAGCTCAAAGCCCTTCCCTGGACAGCACGCCAAATACGCATTATCATACTTTAGATAGAATATGGACAGCATCTTCAAGTTAATGGTTATAATGAGTGCTAAAGTTGTTTTTACTGATGTGCAACCTGTTCATATACTCTATGTTAACATCTCAAAAAAAAATGTGTTTTAGGGTTTCATAACACTTTAAATGAAATCACTCATAAAATCACACCCCACACTGTATTACTTATGTTACTGACTGTGTTTCATATGTGCAAATTTTATATTTATTTTTTTGCTAGAAAACAAAGCATCACTTGAATTTAAATTTCCAGTAACATGTACTTGAGCTTATTAATGCAAATTCGGTTTTATATCTAGTTTTTCATATCAAAGCCCATCACAGACAAACCCAAAAGAGACTATTTGTCTTGATGGATTTTTATGTTTTTCTTCCCTTATATTTTTTTTTAGTTTTCACTGCTCTATAAATTTGATTTATAGTTGATTTATGAAAGCTGGTTACTTAATATTTTTATTATTCAGAGATTTTCTTAAATATGCTGTTGTTATGAAAATCCTCATGAACTTCTAATGGAAATAGATCAAGCAATTTGTTTTATTAATATTTGTTCTTGTTAAATTTCCATCAGACATTTTATATAGCTGTCTAGCCTCAACAACAAAAAAAAAAATTCTGTCTCCTCGTCTCCTTGTTTCACATTTCACACTGACCAGAAGCTCTCCTTTTGCTGACCTGCCTTTCAACATGTGCATGTGGGATTGCGGCAGAGGTTTCATGCACACACACACACACACACATACACACACACACACACACACAATACATGCTGGCAGTGTCGCTCCGTAAAAGACCTCAATTGGAAATCAGTGGAGAATGAAACTGAATTTGCGAGCCTGGCAACTCGATACAGGCATGGTAACTTCATCCATCACACAAAGCTGCTCTGATTTTCCTTTCTGTCTGAACAAGAATAAAATCATATGGCCAGCAGGCCAACCCAGTGGGGCTCTCAGACCATAGAGGAGCCCTGTTGGGTCATTCTCGTTGGGTTTGATTGTGCTAAACACTCTGAAACACAAGGTTTGATTGAGTTCATTCCTCATTCACCCATCTTTCTTGTACTTGCCTCTTGTAATAAATGGAAATATCTTTCGGTATCTCCTTTTGCAAGCCCTACAGCAATGCAGACATTTAACTGGTTTGTAAAGCCTTTTATGTGGGACAGGCATTATTTATCCTAGATAGACGCTATAAACAGACCCTCATTTTAATGCGTGAACACCAGACATTGCATTAATAAAAGTCTCTAGGTGATGCATCTCATTTGAGACCAGCAGATCAGTATATTTCCATCTTATTCATTCATAACCCTTTGTGTGTGATACAATCTGCACATTTACTGTATGCACATACAGTATATTTCCTCATACTGCGTATCAAAACAGCATGGGTTTTAGACTTCAAATATGCATCCACTAAAGGCTTGTACATAGATAAAAGGCCTAGCTGTGAGTGACAGTATAACACTGCAGTCCCTTTGTGCTGTTTTTCACAAGGTCAACAGCCTTTACAAGGTGTGACTGTGCAACACAAACAATAGTCAAGCTAAAACTGTCAACATGTGATATCACACGCAAATGCACACACCAGCAGACAATAATGCAGATGTGCAACCTCAATACTGATGTGTGTATCTTTATATCAGCATAGAAGCTTTATCCTGACTTAATTTAGGGATGGTAAAAAATAATAAAACAGCTATGACAACATTTGAAATTTATAATATTTTAATGCAGATATTTATATATATTCAATGCAAATTATATACATTTGAATAAAGCATCTGCTAAATGAAAAAATATAAATGTAAATATACATATTTTTGTTCTGCAAAATACAAAGACATTTTCCTTCATCTTTGCTACTTTGTGCTTTATAATACCAGTTTAATAAACAAGATTCAGTAAGATTCAGAAGCATTAATATTCTATTTTAGACACAATATAGGCAGTTATTTAGTCTATTTTTTATTCACCACTAAAAAAAACAGTTATGTGCAAAACTACAGCAGAATACCATTGTGAGTCTCCAAGCAAAACACAGTAGAGATTTTTTTGTCTAAATGAATCAGTTTTGTTGAAATGACTGAGTGAACAGCTGCATGACTCACTCATTATTGGTTTGTTCCTAAATAAATCAGCATGTTTTAAGGGATCATTTGAATGAATGATTCAAATGACTCATAAAAATAACACTGTTGTATTGGTGCAACAATGCAACTTGCAGCTGCTGATAAAAAATTATGGAATACAAGGGCCAGAACTAACTGTTGTATATTTATATCTGTTTATCAATTAATTATAATATTTGTTTGTACATTTATATATGTAGGTGCTTTTTGAAAGCAGATCCTATAATGGGAACAGGTAATTGTGACCCAAAATACCAGGTAATTAGTTAAAACACAGAAAAAGAGAAAGATCAAAATAAAGATAAAGGAGAAAAGGGTACAAAAGGAAACCTCATCCGTAGATAAGTTCAGCTGAAATGACACAAAGATTTGCTTAGCCAGCTAAGTAAAAGACAATGAGCCCTTGAAAGCTGTCACTGCTGGTATTATTCTAGGAGGTGTGATCTCTCAGCACGTTGCCACACAGAGAAGTATGTGCTGATCTAATGAAAATCCTAACACTTCAGTTTATACTGTAGGTGCATCATAAAGCTAGTGCTCTTGTTACGAGACCACCTTATCTCCTGAAATGGGGGGACATCTACCATCTATCAGTGATGAAATCAAACACGGGAAAGATACAGATAATTGAAATTATATCCTCCCCCAAGGCCTGTGAACAAAACTGCTGAGAGATCTCTATCGTGTGCCTGTATCATCTGGGGTTCAAGCGAGGGCTGCCGGCCCACACCAGAGGCTCATGAGAGCAGATACAGGGTGAGTACAGGAGACGCTGCTGACAGCATACAAATTAGTCCAAGGCAAAACACACACTGTACAAGTGACCTCCTGGACTTAAACTAGGAAAGAAAATGAAATATGATTCATATAGAAACACTGAGGCTGTCATTCAACATTATTGAATTTTATAATGAACTGGCTGAACATTGGAAGGCAGTTTGCTGAAGGGGTGAACCACTATAAATCCTTTAGATGCACCAAACTTAGATGCTTATCCAAGCTAGGAAGGTAGCATGAAGGAGATTTGATTTTCTATCTTCATGATAGAAAAAATGATTACTTAATGAGACATATGCTACAGCCATTACCTTCAATCCCCTGAGCTCCAATGATATCACATTAGCTGAATAAGTACCCATAAAACTAGTAGTCAAGCTTTCTGCAAATAAAGTAGCACAACCCAAAGAGATTAAAAAAAAAAATTAATGAATGAATCTTAGTGATTCTTAGTCCCCAAATTAATTTGTGAGAATTTTGCAGTTTTTTTTTTTCATTAAATTATCTTTTTCACCTAACACTCCAGAAAAACAGCAATTTAAGTGATTTTGATCATTTTAAATTATTGTTTTCAACTTTAGTATGTTATTTTGTATAAAATGAGCATTAATGTGTACATATGTGGGGTAATTTTCCATCATCTATATAGGTCTATATGCAATGATTTTAAGTTCAGATTTATATTCAGTGAGTAAACAGAAAAATGTCATGCTGCCATACTGTATAGCAATAATTGAATCTTTAACTTAAGGTATGAATTATACTAGGAAAAGTTCATCGTAAAACGACTATAACACAACACGATGCTTGATTCTATGTAGCAGAGCAGCCTTTTTATAAAGCCTCTTATAACTCAATCTTTTACCATTCACCATACCTCTCGATGTTAGTGCCCTCTTAAATTCAGTCAACAAAAACAGAATTATAACCTTCCTTCAACCCTGCTCTTGATAGATGTCCTTCATGTCGATGATTCACATGACTGATTCTGAGTCCCTGAAATGACTGACTGCAATGACTCTTTTGAACCTAAAAGACCTCAACAGTGACTCAACTCTGAGATCCATTGTAATGACCCAAATCCTGACTCACTCATCTGATCCAGCATGCTGTGAAGATCAGAGCTTTGACTTCTTGTAATGACAAACAGCAGGTACTCCAATGCAATGTCATTGATTGAAGCTTTTACATGTATAATGGCCTGTTTGACCTCACGTGAGACTGCCTAGCATTGAATAACAATGCTGTGGGACAAACGCATTCAGTTTTTCAATGAGGTCTATTGTGTTCACATCTGACTAAGCCATATTGCATAACCAAATCTTGGACTATATGCTACTACGTTGACAATGTCAGATGGCTGTTTTATTTAACACATCATTCATGCTATCTGTCCCAAAATGCATTTTCACTATACCTTTTTTTCTCTTTTCTCATACTGTGAAAATAACAATAGTCAGGTCAAATCCACACTTGGTTTGGTTTTCTGAAGCTTTTAGCTTTTTCCTATTTATTTGAAAGCATGCCATAGCAAATGCAATTGTCAGAATAAGAATGGACAAAAGAACAGATGTTTTTCATTTTGTCAGTTACTATAGCAGTAACTCTAGCTGTTAACTGTGGTTTCAGAGCATGTTGTAAATAGTCAGGGATCAGCTTGGATCAATAACTGAGGGAAATTGGATGGGACCTCTGAAAGATACCTCTCTGAACAAGGAAACATTTTATGGCAGGATGGCTAACAGGTTTCTTTTGTTTCTTCCAGTCTTAAGTTAATCGTATGCAAATAAAACTCTCAAAGTAGCATATTTCTGAACACTAGTCAGATTTGTTGCAATTCACTTAGAATTGTTTATCAACAGGCTTTTGAGTAAAACAGCATAATAAAAAAATGCAACGAAACCAAAATATGGTGAACTACGATGAAATTGTTTTTACTTAATCGTATTTGACTTTACTATGATAGAATAAGATGAAGTATTTCCATAATCTGGTGACATGACAAATACGTTCGTTGTGCTTTTTCGACCTTCTGAACAGTGCATTCCGCGTTCGCATCTGTTACACCAAAAGTCACCTTGGAAGATGAACGAGTGGCGCGAGAGATGGCGCAAATGGAACTGAATATCCTATGGCCGCAAGACTGCACACAACCACTTACTTCCAATGCGAACGGGTCACATGACCGTACTACGGCAATGACACCGCTTTATTTTGGTCCATCAGACTCTTGAAGAATGTCTATAATTAGAGCTCGTCTCGTGCTGCCGATTTTGACCGAGCCTGCACGAATTCCTTCGGGTTTGGGGTCTCGCGACAGGAGCTCTCGAGCTTAAAAGCAGTCTAAAATAAAGGCTGTGGTTTTATAGGTGACCCATGCAGGATATGGTGATTTTAGAAACGCTCTCTCACTTTAAGAGTAATATCACCTGACATACGCACGAGGTTTCAGTGCAATGTTTGGTGGAAATTGCATGACATAAAAGGTGCATTATGATGCATAACGTTTTTTCTCAAGGTGAGATCCGGACACCTCGCGCTCTTACCTTGAGCTGTCGCCTTGCCATGTCTGTCGGTTGCTTGGCGTTGAAGGGATAGGCAATGCATCGCATCACAAAGACATAGAGTTGCAGCTTCTTCTTTCGTTCCTCTTCTTCCCGCTGCAGTTTCTCCACGTCCTCCTTTTCATGCTCGCTGGCGGCCGACGGGCTCGGGCTGGAGGGTCGAGCACTGGAGCCTCGGCTGGCGGGCTGGAGCCTATCAGAGCTCTCGCTGGTCCTGCTGGGGGAGATGCGAGAGGAACCGGACTGAGGAGCCATCACCTCTCGGCTTTCCTCCTCCACTATCCCGTCCGATTCCTCTTCGCTGGAGGATGGATCCAACATTTTTGCTCTCGGACGGCGCTCGCCTAACCGTACAAGTGAATTAAACGCACGATGGGATGTTTACGGCGTGGAAACCTATTAGTTTGTTGACGTAGCGTTCGGCATTCAGAGGGCTGGTCGACTGGCGGTGAATTTTTAATCTCGTGAAACACTTCGGGTGCGGAAGCAGACACTGCAATCTCTACACACGGCCAGAGCAAAGATGCTGCTGCTGCTTCTGCATACGTGTTCCGTGCTGTGCCTCCGTTCGCCAGTCATTGCGAGGGACTCGGGAGGAACTGGGATGGGAGGGGCGCGCGCAATGAAAAGAGCGAATGATGGCCACTTCCTGCTGAGTCTCGCGTGAGACGCAGGCGCTGTCCGCGGTCCTGGATGAGAGAGCGGGTCATTTCGGTCGCAAAAATGGTGAGGGTAGTTGACACCGAGAATGTGCTGTTATTTCATTTGACCTCTGGACTTCACTCACAGGACAGGGACTTGCCATATTACATCACCATATTTTCAACACAAACACAAGTCAACACAATTGTGAACTATTTCTGTAATTAGTAGGTTATCCCCAGTGTTGGGGAGTAACAAGTTACATGTAAGTAAATTATATAGGGTGAATTCAGATAAAGATGTAATTAGTTTGTTTTGCCCAGTGTTGGGGAGTAACAAGTTACATGTAAGTAAATTATATAGGGTGCAAGATACATATTTCTTTTGATGGCATGTTAACTTTAAGGTCCAGCTGCTAAGTGTAATTTTCAAAACTTTGTTTGAATACAGACATATTCACACTAAACCAGTCATTAGTCGCACAAGCATATTTGTAGCAATAGCAATAGCCAACAATACATTGTATGGGTCAAAACGACAGATTTTTCGTTAATGCAAAAATCATTATGATTTTAAATACAGATCATGTTCCATTAAGGTATTTAATAAATTTCCTACAGTAAATATATCAAAACTTAATTTTTGATTTTGCTAAGGACTTAATTTGGACAACTTTAAAGGTGATTTTCACAATATTTTGATTATTTATTTATTTATTTATTATTATTATTATTATTTTCTTATTTTATTTTTTTGCACCCTCAGATTCCAGATTTTCAAATAGTTTTATCTCGGCCAAATTTTGTCCTATACATCAATGGAAAGCTTATCTATTCAGCTCAATTTCACACATTTGAAATGGTAACCATGTGAAAATGTTTTTCTGTCTATGTTCTCTAAACATTTTAAATTAACCTTAATTGTGCCCATATTTTAAAGCTTTATATTCTGCATCTACTTCATGCCTGGACTTCCTCTCTATTCTCTCTTTCCCTTTTTCCATCTCTGACTTGAATTTCCTGACTGCAGACTCTTTTCTGTTTTCTAAAAAAGTAAATTATACATGTCAACTATAAAACAACCAGTGAATGAGAATTTATTTAATGGATTTGAGTATAATTACTGAAGTTTAAAGTTCAGCCCACTTTACCTGAATCCCATTTTTAAAAACATTTTCTTTGCATTTTATTCCGTTAACTGTGGAAACAAAAACAGCAGGAACAGTCCCAATAATATTTGTTTTACAAAATAAATGTAATTGTAATCAGTTACAGTTACTAAGAAAAACCCTGTAATTAAATTACAGTTACTTATGAAAATGTTTACAATTACAAAGGAGGCTACATCTAAAAAAAAATTTCACATACACCCCCACATACAGATTTAACTGTCTTCTTTCATAAATTGCAGTGATTGTTTTAAAATTTGTACAAATTTTTTTATTGATATTTATTTGAGAGAATAGTGTTTATGGTGTTTAGGTAACTGTTTTGTTTACTTTTTTGTTTGATAACTGTTTTATTTCCTATTTTTGTTTCTTTTTTTTCAAAGCATTGTAAGATTCCAGTGTTTCCTGTCATAATTATGCAAAGATTTGATTTCAAAAACAGTATCATAGCTATTAAACTATTTCTTGTTATGATTTTAAATCTGTATTTAACCTCAGAACAATCACAAAGTGAAAAGAGGTGTTAAAGTCTGATTCTGTGGCTGTGCTTTAAAATTTAATTATTATAATATTAATTCAAGTGATGAAGGATTTCGTAAGTCTGATAGTAATCAGTGTTGTGTACTACTGTAAGGTTAACCCAGCCTAGTTTACATATTTGAAAATGATTAACAGTTAAAGTAATCAAATCTATTCAGTTACATTACTTTAATAAAGTAATTGAAATAGTTACAATACTTATTACATTTTAGATAGGCTAACTTGTGGTCTGTAACCTATTACATTTCCATAGTAACCTTCCCAACACTGGCTATCCTAAAACATCCTAAAACATACATAAAATAGCCTATATATATCCTCTTATGTCATTTTTTATGCTTTTCACTGAAAAAAAAAATGGTGTAGAAAAATTTTTCACAGAAATTGCTAGTAAATTTTACAAATAATTGTAAAGAATCCACCTTCTGTGCTTCTTGTGGTAACTATTATTTTTTTATTTTTTTATTTATTGGCTGTATTCTAGTTAAATTATGATCATTTGATGTGACTGAATCAACCTGAATACGTTAAACCAGTGAAGGTGATTTTAAAGGTCAGAAAGCCAAAATTAATAAAAATTATTTATTTATTTATTTTTTATATTAATTATTTATTAACTAGTAATGACATTCTTCAGTAGTTTGTGTACTGTTGGACTAAATATGGATAAATCTTTTACTTTTTACACCTCAGAGTGACATACAGTCCTCAAATGTTTTGGCGTTTAGCAGAAGCTTTTCTATCCAATGCAACTTCCATTACTATGGCAACAGTCCCTCTGGAGCAACCTGGGGTTAAGTGTTTGACTCAAAGGCACATTGGTGGTAGGGGTTTTGTTTGAAGTTTTTTTTTCCTACTTAAAGCAACATGTCTAAAGGTCGTTTTGGGGTCTTTTTTGGAGGAGCAGCAAGTCATAGAGCAACAAAATCACGACATAAGGTGTTTCCAACTGTATCAACAAGGGACGAAATCAATAAACAGCAGACACAAAGAAAGAAAATCTGATAAATTATGATGGCAGCTGATAAAAGAATAGTCTGATTTATGATGAGCCCCACCCTTATGTGAGACCTGCTCTTTCTCAACTATGACATGTTAAACAACATTCACGGTAAAAGATTTAGGATCTGTTGCCTTCAAAAACAAATACATATTTCAGTTAGTTTTTGACAGCACTGAATTTTTAACATTATTGGCTTACATTCTTGCCATCTCGTAACTGTGACAAATTTTATCATCACACACAGCCCTGCAGCAAGAATTAATCCTTGACTATGTACAGTCATATAGCCATATATCCAAAGGCTAATGTAAATTTTCCTGATGGATAGGGGAAATGTACTCCAATTGTGTTGACTGCATTTTGATCATTTATCAGGATTATTCACCCACTATGAAATCAAAAGCAAAGCTATAGTGCAGATAGACAGTGTTTAGCATGACAATTGCATAATAAGTATACAGAGAGACTTCTGGACTTGATTTTGGATGGTTAATTGTAATAAAATAAATAATTATTAACGTTAATTTATATATATATGGGTGTGTATAATTTACATTTTAGAACAAAGTGTTCAGTTTACCACACACCTTGTTTTGCTCATATAATTAAAAAATTCTATTATAAAACCCCATAGGGAAAATGTCTTCCAAGTTTTAACATCACAGCTGCAGCACTCTATAATAATTTATACAACAAAAAGGTTTCAAGCATGAGAAGGTTGTAATCATAAAAACATTGTTTCTGAAACTACTCAGTATTGACAGGAATAATCTCTCACTGTGTTCATCTATATGTTTCCCTGTCAATAGATAACTAACAAATAACAACACTCTGATCATTTAGTGAAAATATGATTTTGAAACTGTAACATAATCATTATATACTTTATGTTTAATAAATGTCATCATCACACACAGCCCTGTGGCAAGACTTAGTCCCTGGCTATGTGTAGTCATATATCAAACGGTTTATGGGAATTTTCCAGATGGATGGGGAAATGTACTCCATTCATGCTGACTGCATTTTGATCCTATATCAAGAATATTCACCCACTATGAAATCAAAGTAAAGCAACAGATAGTCAGCATTTGACAAATACTTCTAGACTCTTCATTCTAAGAAAAAGGATAGTAAAAAGAAAAAAAAAGATCCTGGCAAACAGAAATACCCTTCAACTGTAACATGCACTTTGTTCTTTGGGGCTTGCCAGAGAATTAGCAGTTAAGACTATAAATATAAAGTCCCAGTGGTTCAGCCTATCACACCAGATGTTCAGTTAAAGCGGTGCTCTCCAGAAACACGTCTGCATGTTCACACATTTGCTAAATATAGCTAAGTGTTCAGTTTATTTCAGAATAATCACACTCCTCGAATGTGTTGATGAACCTAACTGATATGAAAATATGTACTGCTGCAACAAAAGCAATTATACAGTACAAACAACAACCCACTTTTTAAATGTAAGGATATCCTACCAAAAACATACTCACTCACTCAATGAATACTATAAATTTAGTAATATATATATTTTTTTAACTGTTCTCACACCAAATGACTGCATCATGTC